>NC_090890.1:7338968-7353968 GCF_036669925.1 Montipora capricornis
GCCTTTTGAAATTTCGCCCTTTAAGGTTACACAATGTCCCGGATGTTTGTTGCACCATTCTGCGCGATGGCGTAGTCGTCCTCGTACTCCAATCTGAGGATCGCTCTGGCCTTTTTTGAAGCATTTATCTCATATGTGTAAGTGACCTTGCACCTGGGAAATTTGCACGTTTCGGAGTTTGTATGCAAGTTAATAAGACTCCAGTGTACAACGAATACTAGCAAACCCAATATCATGCTAAATTGGTAGTTTTCAAAAAATTGCGATCAATTTTTCATTCTGCTTGACGAATTGACATTTGACCACAAACTAAAGCTAAATAAGACCAAACCTGTTATTTCTTATTCAACTTACCAGAAAAATAATGTTGACAAGCCTTGTACTCCACTTCAGCAATAAATGTTGTCAGTTTAAACTCAATCAGGCCAAACTCCTCCAGAAGCTCCTCTGTTACTAGAAATTTTTGAGCCATTTTATTCAAATGACCTTTTTGATAATCTTGCCACAGCTCCTCAAGGATCTTCTCAGAAGCAACCTCAACAAGGATTAGTAAACTTCCTGAGTCAACACGAAGAATCATTAGTTTACGTACCTCTTGAAGAAAACAAACGAAACCGTTCCACTGCTCCGGATTTGAGGGGTCAACATTTCGAAGATACTTTTGCACAATTTGATTGAAAACTGCTTGTGTAGATGGGATACTTCCGTCTCCACAATGTTCTGTTGCCAAACCAGCGTTGACCTCTACCTGTTGATCCTTTGTATTGCTTGGTACCGTCACTGCCTGGATAACTTTCTGAAGTTCCCATGAATTTACGTCAGTCCCTGTGCCTTTCTGTGTACTAGCTTCAGTGACAGGCACACGATCAATTTGAAGTTGAAGACAAGCTTTAAAAAATTAAATTCAAAATTAGGCAATTGGACACCAAACCACACTTAAACGTTTTGTCCCTAAGAAAAATCTTTAATTTGGGGTGCAGCTCATCTGTGAGTCAAGTTTATTTGACATCTGACTGTGTTTGAAGTAAGATTACCACCGTGAACGATTTGGAAAGCTGACGACGTTTCGAGCGCTTGCCCTTCGTCAAAGTGAAGGGCTAACACTCTCTTCGCTCTGACGAAGGGCTAACGCTCAAAACGTCGGCTTTTCAAATCGTTCACGGTGGTAATTTGACCTTTATCACGAAATTTATCACCAACAGCATCTTTAGAAACTAGAAATTTGTTTTTGAAGTACACTTTTCAACCTGATCAAAATCTTAATTTCACAGTATTAGGTGGGTTCCTAGGTAGGTTAGGGCTATGAAAGAAGCTAAAAGAGGCAGAGCAACATGCAAAATATTCATTTTGTTGTTCTGGCCTCTTACCACGAGCAAGTTCAATAATTTTGCTTCGCAGGGCATCACTTTGTTTGGTCCAGCTGTATTTCTTGTCATATAATAAGCGCATGTTTTCAGCTTCCTCAAGACGGCACTGCCTGTTTTTATCCCGTATGATTTCCTTGATGGCTGTAGCCCACACATCAGGTTTATCTGAGTCAATCACAAATGGTGAGCAGAATGGAACTTTGCATAGGGCTTCCCCAAATCCAGAATTCTTGCTGACAAGAACTGGAAGACCAGCTGACAAGGCCTCAAGACCAGTCAATCCAAAACCATCGGTTCTAGATGGCATAAGCACAAGATCTACTTCACAAAATAACTTCTTTAAACTTTCTCGGCTTTCGTCATAACCTCTAACTTTCAAGCGAATACGTGGCAGACCACACTGCACGAAATACTCTGCTACCTCCTCATGTTTTCCATTGGGTGCTCCAACAAAGACAAGATGAGTGTCGACAAGTGAAGGTGAAGCAACCGCCTTTCCTGCAATGTCAAATCCCTTTAATTCAAAATCTTTGATATCACCACGGCCAAACACCAAAACACTGCGATGATTCCCTTCTTCAGGGGCTTGCTCAACACAAAGAAATTCTTCAAAAATCCCTGGAGTAAAGTCAAAAATAGTCCGAACATTTTTGCAATATCGAAGGTATGATCGAAAGGCCTCTGCCAACTTCGGTCCTATTCCAACAACAAAGTCAGCCTTTTCACAAAGTTTCACTTCATCATTATGCTTTTCTTCGCCCCTGCAAATTGGATCTGGGTAGCATTTAAACATTCCCAACTCCTCTGGGTCCGTATGCACCACTTGCACCCATTTACACTGATGAGATTTTCTTATGACTTGTGCCTGACGACCTAGTTTTACTCCGTGACCAACAACCACCTCAATTTGTAGATCATCTGGTGGAAAGCTAAGCCATTCTAGCTCCTCATAACCGACCAGTTGTGTTGCTTCAACAATGCTAATGTTGTGCTTATGGGCTTCTGTCTTATCCTTCTCACTGCATTGTGGCACAAAAAATGAGATTTCTACGTCTGAGGATTTGGCCAACTGAATGCCTAACTCTCTGTTTATGGTGGAAAGACCACCCTTGCTGGATCCCCATTCAGAAGCCAAAATAGTGACTTTAACTTTACCAGATTTGTCCACGGCATATTTTCCGCGAGACTCTTGAGAAGCACATGCCATAACAAGACCTCAATCCACACTGAAACATGCCTATGAATGAACAACAAATAGTAACTATCACAAATCGAAAAAGTCTCCGCACTTGAATGAAACAATGTAAAGTTACTGGTTAGAGCTCAAGGAGTGTAAAATACTTTTTATTCTAAAAGCACTAAGGAAACCGGTCAATGTGTACTACAACTGCAAAAGGACAAGCAATAACTGTTACTTGTGCTCCAAAGAAATGGATTGTGTTAAGTGACTGCTTCAAATGTAAGAGAATGGGTTTGTGTTAATTGAAGTAAATGTTGATTGAAAGAACAAAAATGATACTGTGCAAGTTAAGTACAGTTGAATTGTTTCAGAATTGGTTAGGATTACCCTCTCACCCCTGCAAAGACTCCCACTGACGCCGTGCCCTTGTTTTCCCTCTCCGAGTCTCCTAGTATAAACAGCAGAGGAGAGAGACGATAATACAATCGTTCAGAGTAGTTTAAAACAAATCAAGAACATCAATTATTACACTGGTTGGTACAATGGTAACATTGAGCCAAAATGAAAAGCACGCGTGAAAGGGAAAGGGGAAAGGGAGACCTTAAGCATAAAGTTTATGGCAAATCGCAAAAATTAAACTTCTTGCTGTCGTGATCACCCGTTTGTAGAGTTAAGGTGGCTTCATATAGTTCCCTGACGGCGTGCAACCTGGTTACTGGAAGGTGGCTGATAGCGCAAGCTTTAAAGCTCGAGCAACCAACGCGCGGCTCTTCCACGCGGGAAGTAAACAAACATGAAGATACTCTTCCAAACTTTGTTCCTTTTTGCAAAGAGCCCGAGATTCAGCTCAAGACGAAAGTCCATCGATTTCTTCACTCATGTACGCGCGCGTGCATGTGGTTGGGAATTTCACGCATGCTCAAATGGCGATCTTGGCAAATTCCCATTCTGTGACGTATGTTGTGCGATGGAAAAAGTGTGAAACTTTCACGTGAAATATCTCTAGTTTTCTTCGGTGAAATTTCTTCAAATGTTGCAGGGCGATAATTACTGTTGATACCTTCCGTTTGCCAATTCATCAAGAGATTTTGTGAGACAACTTTTTTTAATTGGAGCTAAAAAACACAAATTCGCTAAAAGCGACGAAACTACCTTTGTAACCCCTATTTTTTTGGCCTTCAGAAGATTCCTCTGGACAAATGTCATGTAATGTCAAAGTTTAGGAAATTTTCACCAAAGGAAATGGAAGAAAATCAAAATAAAAGCTAATAAACACTCTATGCAACCTATACCACCCCGTTAATTTGACAGTGATGGTTGAAAAGAGTAGTTTTGTCTTTTAGAAGTCTATTCGTTAGGCTGGAGAGAGATGCGATTAAGAGCAACGCAAAAATTCCCGTGGATAGTGGATACTAGCACGCCCCAAATGAACAGCGAATTACCATATGGAGCCACCTTAAGTGAAAACATAAATTTTTCATTGACTGTGATTAAGAGATTTTTCCTATTTTTCTAATGTCAACTGTATCAAGAAATGGCCTATTGTTCTTGATCAAATTGTATTTCACATCTGCACACAATACCCCATTGTTTTGATCTGTGTCAAGGGAATTCCATCGGAAGCCACGATCAGCGAAGACGATTCATTATAATCCAAAAATTGTCGGTGAGTGAGAGAAGCTGTTTAAGAGGAGAGTGGAGAGGGTAATATTACACACCATGTGAATTGCGTACCCCAGAGAGGACTTGTGAAAAAATCTTTAAAATTTGAGAGGAAAAAGAGAAAAGAAATTACAGCTTAAACAGCAGTATATCAACAAACCAAAAGCTTAACAGATTAACCTCGTCATATTGTTTAATGTTAAATCCGTCGAGGAACTTTAAAAAGATCAAAAAATGTTCTTGACCGACCTGGTATAAAAAATAGGTACGCACTGCGTACGTGTTGTAGTGCAGTAACACAGCGCTGCATAATTTTCAACTGAGTTGAGTTTTGTGTTCCTGGAGATTCAAATTATCTTTGCATAATATGTAGCTCTAATAGGACGCGATATTGTTCCGGCACCGTTAAATTTTCTCTTGGTAACGTATATCATTATAGTGCCATGGTAGATGGTTACTAGTAAAATATTAAACCCAGAAAGATTGAAGAAGGATAAAAGACAATCTAGTAACATTTGCCTCGTGGCTGACATGTTGATCATTTTCAAGTTCCCTTACACCTTCTTTTACACCACAACTTTAAGCGTGCACTCTGACGAAGGGCTAACCCTAGAAACGTCAGCTTTTAGAATCTCTGTACGGTGGTCAATTTACATTATCAACTCTTTTTGTACAAGAATAAAATAGTTTGCCATCAGCAACAAAATTTGCGCCATCAAACGAGATAAAAAGTTACCATCAGCGAAAAACATTTTTGCTGTGTTCAATTTTTCTGTTGTGCTTTTGGCTGCACAAGTAAATCGCAAAATCGAAAGTGACATCGTTTTCAGCGGGCGCCGTGATCAAGTTACCTTGCATGTTTACTTGCGAAAGAAAGGGCACATCTGTGTCAAAATGATGGCAAGACACCCGGTTTTTGTTTTTGCTAGTTTGTTTGCTTGTTTTCTTTTTTTTTTCCTTTGAAGTGTTTTAAAGATTGACAAGAAATGTGCGAATTCAACGCAATGAACGCAATCGCCCAACTCTTGAGGTTGACCATTGTTTTTGCAAAGTCAAAAATTTACTCTCCTTGGCAAGGTTATTTATCCAGGTAACTACATCGTTTTGGAAATAGCAGCTGCTTTATTATCCGTCAGCGTTACAAATTCTTGCCGATTTTGGGGCTCATTTTGTTGAAACTCAAGCACACTTCCAACAGACCTGTTTACGTTTGTGAGTTATGCATGCGCTGCGGGCCTATTGTCACAACGGACTTACACTCTTACCCTCTTACAACCAGGTGACATAGTGTGTAGTGCATTAAAAGCCTTTGCTCCCGAGATTTTGCCTTAATCTTGTAGGAAGACACCAGTTGAAAAAAACAACAAAGACATTTGCCATTTGCCATAAGCCTCGTGCTTTCTTTTGCTTTTGCACACCCGTATTATAATAAGGGTACCCGAAACAAATTCGTCAAAAATGAGCATTACCCTCAATTACTGTGAAATTTGCGTGACTTCTGGGGTTACATACTCCCAGTAACAACCAGCTTACATTTTGGTTCAGATCATCGCGGGCTTGCCTAAAGCTGCCCGTCAGGTTAAATTTAGGTGCGTTTTTTGGGAAAATCCAAAAACGGATTTGTGATCTCAGATAAATGGATTTTTCAGCCTCCAAAAAGGAAAAAGGATTATTTACTTTCATTTAAAGTGAAAACAAGCAAGTCAGTAAAAACAGGTTAAATCATCAATTTCAAACTGACTTTCGTGTCCGTAAATGAACACTCCTCACTACCATATATACATATCCTTTATTTAAACACGATGAAAGATTAAAGTGTAATACCTGTGGGATGTAGATATAAATTCAAGCTAAAATTTAAAAAAAATACAACTGTTACAATGATAATTATTTATAAAAAATTGCGATAAAACATTTCGTAAAAGCATATTTAAAGTTTGTTGACGACGTTTCGACGTTTGGCCAACGTCATTATCAACTCTAAGTCAAAAAGTTAAAGATAAAAAATGTTTAAATACTAAAAAGACAATAGGTGATGGAATGTTCTCAAAGCTCAGGAGGGCTCAATGTTCTCAAAGGCTCAGGAGTAGTAATAATGGACAAGGCCGAGACCATACGCGTTTTAAGTGCAGCTTCAATTGATGATTCTTCCAAGTTCTTACGTGTTGATGGTAAGCGATCAAAATCCCGTGTTCGTCCACCTAAGCACTTTCATCCGCTCCATAAAAAAGAGAAAGATGTCAGCACAATCCTACGTGAAAAACTACCTCAGAACATCGCCGATTCACTCTCACCCAAGGGTTCCAGACTTGCTCGTCTTTATGGCCTTCCCAAGATCTACAAAGCCAAACTCAGTATGAGGCCTATTTTTTCGGCAACTGAAACGTATAACTACAACTTGGCTAAATGGGTGAAAACTGAAACCACTCCTCCTAAACGATTTTACAATTACCGATGCCATTCGCTTCTCTGAAGAAATCCGGACCTCACCTATCGGCAGACGACATATTGGTCTCTTGTGATATCACAGCCCTCTTTACTAACGTCCCTTTAAATGCGACCATCAACATCTTAGTCAAAAAAGCGTTTGCCGATGATTAGTTAAACCAAACTTATGACCTTAACCTGCAAAAGGATCAACTCACAAAACTTCTCAAGATCGCCACTACTAACCAGCTTTTCCAATTAAATGGCCAGATGTATGAAAAAATCGACGGGTTATGGGTTCACCCCATTGGCCCTCTAATGGCCGATGTCTTCCTCTGTCATCTTGAAGATAAGCTCACCCGCAATGGTGTGATGTCCACATTACACAAGAGATATGTAGATGCTGCAGTTGATTTTCTCATAACTCTTAATAGCCTCCACCCCAGCCTGTCTTTTACGATGGAGCTTCCTATTGACAACAAGATCTCCTTTATCGATATTGAAATCATCAAGAACCGAACAAAGATCGACACACAAGTATATAGAAAGCCAACAAACACTGGATTGTTGCTGCATTTCCAAAGCCACACAGACAAGCACCATAAAGATTGCTTGTTCAAAACAATGATCCATCGTGCGTAAATTGCTCTATCTTCAACGTTTAAAGCCTTCAATCAAGAACTGGCACTAGACTACGCTCCATCTCTACTCGACTTGATTACCCTTTGGCAATGATTACTTCTACCATTACCAAAACCATTCAGAGCTTTTCATTTGGCACTAGAGAGAAAAACGAGCGGATAGACAGCAGCGTTGTGCGAGTGAGTTTGCCCTTAAAAGATCAAACATCAGCTAACGCAGTTAAAAGGCAAATGCGTGATCTCAGTCACAAGATTGGCACTACACTACAACCCGTTTTTATCAGCAGAAAATTGGAACAAGACCTCAAGTCCAGAGAAATCAAGCCTCCAATCGTAAATCAACAATGCATTGTCTACTCTTTTACATGTGATCTGTGTGATTCAGATTATGATTATCAGGTTATCATACACATATTATGTATGCGCCTTCGTGGCTGAAGTCTCTCAACTTGGCTCTCGCAAACGTTTCTATTCTTACATCACTCATCTGCTGAATCGAATAGCCGACTAGAGGGAATTCAAGTTAAAGATCTTATAATCATGACAAGTGCTGCTCGGTATAATTATTCTTCGCTCTTCCAACTGGCGAAATTTTACTTTGTTGGTTTCGTCTGTCCAGCAACGTGGAGTCAGTGAAGCACAATGCTGGAGAGCTCGCTTTGAATATTTGCCTAGCACACTGCGGGGCCTTCGGAAGCCTTTGGAAACAAACGGCCTCCATATTGATCAAACGATCTTCAGAAGACTTTGTGAGTGTGGAATTTTGAAGCCCTTTCGTGGCTGTCGTGGCGGTAACGCGGCGAAAGCAAAGCAAACTCATTAATTTATCTCATAGTACCTACTGCAAGGCGAATTAACATACCTACTGCAAGGCGAATTAGCATATCGACCTCGTCACGCACAGTGTTAGCATCACGCAATGTCCCGCAAGTCTGTCACACTCCTGTCACTCGATCCCAAACTATTACCAAGGAGTACAGTCCACCATTGGCTCTGGCTAATATGATGTCTCTCTCTCCGAAGATTGATGAGCGGAGGTGCTTTGTTGATACTCACAAGCCTGACCTAGTCTCAGTAAGTGAGACCTGAGTTTATGACGAAAACGAATGCGAGAATCATCTTCACATTCCTGGGTTTAACTTATTACTCAAGAACCGCACCACGGGCGTACACGGAGGAGTAGGACTGTATATTAATAATTCCATCAAGTTTAAGGCGCTTACTGACTTCTACCACTCTGAGTTCGAAGTGTTATGGGCACATCTCCGCCCCACTCGGCTTCCGAGGGGCTATCCCTGTATTGTGTTCGGGACTGTATCATCCTGCCGGTGCAAGTGATGGGGCGATGTTGGACTATTTAGCTACTTCTTTAACTATCATAGAGGGGCGTTACCCAGGGTGTGGTATACTTATAACTGGTGAGTTTAATAGACCTAATCGGCTAACTCAATGTTGTACCCAATTCAAATCTCCCGGGACTAACATTCTTTGTGTATTGCATTTGCATGATAATGTAGCATTCATATTTAAATGATATGGAAATACCTGGAACAAAACTAGTTCGATCGTGTCTTCATATTGATGGAATTGAAGGGAAATCGGGAGAGGACATCGATAATTTAATCAATGCAGCTCTTTTACAGCCTATGCAGGACTATGCACCGCTGGACAGTCTTCCATCGCCTGCCATTGATTCGGAGATTGTTAAGCCCAGTGTATCTGTTGGCTCTGAATCCCCGCAAAGCATCTGGTCCCGAAGGGTTGCCAAGCTGGCTTCCAAAGGAGTACGCAGATTCCTCGCTGGCCCCATCTGTGACTTGTGGTCATTATAATTAAACTAATTGACTTAAAACTTTCTTTCTTGACTTACTTTGTATCCCGTGCCTGTGTTTGATGTTTTATTTGGTAATTAGAATTTTGGTGTAAGCCCCCCGTGATTAGCTCATTTAGCTCTTGGGGCAAACATGAACAGTATATAAATGTTTACATTAAAAAAAAAAAACATTCCATCACCTATTGTCTTTTTAGTATTTAAACATTTTTTATCTTTCAGTTTTTGACTTGATAATGACGTTAACCAAACGTCTAAACCTCGTCAACAAACGTTTAATATGCTTTTACGAAATGTTTTATCGCAATTTTTTATCGTTAAATGTTTTTAAAAAACCGCTTCTTTTTCGTAATGATAATTATGTTAAAAATAATATTGACAAGAGCCGTGTGCATATATGATATAAATTAGATGAAATAGAAACCTACAATTATTAATAAATGGCTCTTACAATTTAAAAAGTAATAAAAGCTAAAAACAATTAAAATTTTGATATCTGAACAAGCACTGAAATCAAGATTTTTTAAGTGTCTGTCCTACTTCACGTTACGATAAAAAGTTGTAAATTGAGAACTTGTATAATATTTGAAGCCAGTGCTGCATAACAAGACACCTCTCTGGCTAATTGAGTTTTTAAGTAGTACGAATTGAAACGTGGGACAATGATACTGTTACTCCGTTTAAAATCATAATCGGTAAGAGACTTGTTGCCCGCGAGTCAGCCGCGCGAAGACGCGAGGCTGACCGAGATGGCAGCTTTAATAGAGCCGAAGCGCGAGAGTGTTGTGTGCGCAAAAAAAATTCCGAGCGCTCAAGAGAAAATGTAATGTAAGATAAGTTAAGGGAACAAAGGCCTTTTATCATGTAGCCTGCGTAGCAAGCGTTTCCAGGGGGCGAGGGAGGGGAAGGGGAGGAGAGAGGAAGGAAACTCTTGCGGACAAACCCCTAGATTTTGCAAACTCTCGTTCGCCCACGAACGGGGTCTCTGATTGGCGTGGCTCGGATTGTTTGATTGACACCTCTGTTCCTCGTCAAAGTAATGTATTCCCAGTAGCAAAGCGAATAAATTGCCGGTTCTCACTGTCACACCATCATCAAAACCATTCAACAATAAAGTAAGGAATCAAAGAGATAAAAGAACTTGAGGTGAACATTCAAACAGTCTCGCAAAGGTTCAGGACTGTGTGATGTTTCGTGCGGGAGATATTCCAAGAAATATTTTACTGAAATTTATAAGGCTTTGTATGGAGAGTATTTTCCCTCTGAGGGGCACAAAAACGTAGGTAATCTACTTTTGCTAAAAAAAAAAAAAAAGCCTGTAGTCATCTTCTGAGGGCTCATAAACATCTATATGAGTACTTATTCTCATACAAGGACTGTTTCGATTGCAAAATATCAGCGGATAAGTCACTTTTTTAACCTAGGTGATTTAATATCGCGTTAGGCGCAAGCTTTGAGATTCCACTTTGCTTTATCACAAGACGAAAAACTCCATTACACTGAAAATTTGTGAAAAGATAAGTCTTCAGCTGTTCTAGTAACTAACTAGACTAAAATCTCAAAAGGATTGATAATTTCTTCTTCTTTATTGCTTTGGTTTTTTTTTTTTTTTTTTTTGATGACGTCACGTGAAAACCAAGAATAAGAGAAAGTATATTCGCTTTCGGTGGACTGATTTTCGCTTTTTACTGGGTTGCCATATGGCAATCCAGTCAGAAAATGAGTGGAATTCGTTTTAATTCTTTTTTTTTTCCTTACTCTTTTTCCGTGTCGGGAAAAGTCGTTCTTGTCGCTCTCCTGCTAAGTAGTGTCTTTGTGCGTAGAGTCTTCTGCGCGTATTTTGGTAGGTTTCAGGAGGAAAAAGAAATGCGTAGATTTTATCCGGTGGACACAGCATGGCGTCAAAGTAATTGTAACACGAATAGCGTTTTAGTGGATCTTTAAACAAAATATACCCTTATGGAGCTCAAGAGGATAAACACGACAGGTGGTGAAAAATGAAAATCTGCTATCTTAAAAGCGACGAGTAATGATCTTCGATAAGCATTGCATCTTTCGCCGTCGGATATTAAATGCAAAGTGACCTTTGTTTCTAATATATTATTATGTACGACACGGAAACCAAACGGAAAATTATGTATGGGTTTAACAAACACTGAAGGAATCGATTGACTTAAATGCATCTGTGCTTACTGAAGTCGCATCTCAGTTGTTTGTACATTTATTTTGTACTCAACTCTGCACAGTCTTCAGGTAAAAAAATAATAATTGGAAATCTGACAGTGAAGAATCATTTAAAAAAAAGCTTGTTGTCTATTTTGTGCTTCAATTTTTCACGGAAAAGGTTCTTTAGAACGCATTTACCCTTTTCGTCGAATTCTCGTTATTTACTAGCTGCATTGTTATGTACAACACTGAAGCCATACGGTAAATTCTCTAGTAACTTTTTAGGACTGGATAACAGAGAAGGAATCAAACACCTCGAGTGGATGTGTCTCCACAATTTTCTGGCTGTTTATGATTTTATTTATTTGTACTCAACTCCGAACAGTCTTCGGTGAAAAAACAATTGGAAATTTAACTATTTTATGTTTAGTCAAGAATTATTTGAAAGAAAGCTTGTTGTCCATTTTTGGTTCATTATTGAAAGAAACGGTTCTTCAGTGTGAGGAGTTTGATCAACAGTGTTCCAGATAAGAGTCGGGTCTCGGGTCAATAACCCGACCCAACAGATGAAATATAAATATTCAGTTAAATATTACAACAAAACTAAAAAACGAAAGACGGAAGTTTCTTGCATTGCTAAAAAAAGTATGTTGCTTAACTCTGAAAGCGCTACAAAAGATTAACATTCTTCCCTGTAGTTCATTCAATGTAAACAACAACCTGGATACAAAGTGATCACATGCACCTTTGTGGTTGCCTAGCACGTGATCAATTTCTCCCTTTTGACAGAACATCATGACCTTCCCCTTTACGATCGATTCTTGTTAATCTTTTGCCGAGAATTCGAAATGCAGAGTTTTATATAAAAACTGTTATTTTTTTCTTCATCTGTCTTTTGGCTTGCCTTTTACTGTTAACCCCCGGCTTTTGCGATAATATTACAAATCCAAAGGACATCTTTTCCTTAGAAAGAACTCTTTGTTCAAAGGTTCAGCTTGTTCACAACACTTTTTCTTGCGTCAGTGTGAGGTGCTCTGTCCAGGAAAGTCGGCCATAAATAATGACGCCCTGGAGACGAGTGTGAATAAGTGCATGCTATGCAGGCTAAGTGTGTCTGACCCATTCGATCCGATCCTGCCCAAAATTCACAGAATATAGAGGCCGGATAAACGGTCTTTTCATCAATAACAAGTCATTACCTTGAAATTTGCCGAGTGAGGAGTTTAGGAGTTTCCTTGGCACCAAGTGTTTAAATTTCGATGAGGCTGTGTTTAAAGACGTTACAGCGATATATACAGTATGGCCAATGCAATAGACGACATTGATCAGCACCTCCTTGAACATCCAATCTCAGCAGGACCAGCTACATTTTGTAACACATGGAAATTTGTTTTTTTTCTTTAGTAGTCTAACTAGGTGCAAACTGTATTTATCACATATGTTTTTCCGCAGGCAACAATGTAATACTGTCCTTTCCTTAGGGTCTAGTGTCGCTGCATTAGTTGAGGAATAGACCTTATTCATAAATGGCGGCCAATTTATAATTCTTTTGTCGAAGTGCAAATTAGCCTACCAAGCCTCGATACCATACAGTGAATTGAAAAGAATTCTTGCTCTAAAATGAGGCTTGGTAGGCTAATTTGCACGTGGACAAAAGAAATATAAATGCGACCGCCATTTATGAATAAGGTCTATACTTTTCCACATATTTTTTGCCACGTCTAAAGAGTGGTTTTTGGTGGTTTTTCGTATCTGGCACGGCACAGTAGTGTATACTGTTTACATGTTACGTAATTTTCAGTTACATACAGTATCCAGTTTGTGAGAATCACTTCTAATACTATAGATGTTCTTTGATGAGGTAATCTTTCTCAGATTCCATTACTCAGCAAGATTGACTGGCGTACTGCCAATGAACGACACTAGATTTTACATTGAATCTCGAGTTAGTGGAGTCAATCAATCTGAATCCACACTGCTTATCAAACACTTGAGTACTTGTTTTCAGGAACAAGCGATAATGATTATTTTAATTCTGGAAGTGCTACGGGAACTAGCGGAGGGGATATTATTCCTCCTCGGTTGTTTCTCAATTTTAATTTTGTTTTGTTTGTCCTGGGAAAATACACTTTGTGTTCTTGTGGGGATGAAAAGGCTAAATGGAATATGGGGAATACACTTCGTGTATTTGTGGGGTGAAGTGTTCCCATGCGGGTCTCTTTGCCCCGTAGACTCACTGTACTAGGGTTGTGCCTTCTGATCGAGCACGGTTACCATAGAAACCAGGGGGCGCAACCCTAGATAGGTAAAGACCTCTCATGTGAGGGATTGTAACCCTCTGGAGAGGATTGTGGCCTTGGGGAGTGTAACCCCTTGGCGAGGATTGTAACCTTGCATCGCCACCTTGCCGTCATGGCCTTGGGGATTGTAACCCCTTAAAGAGGATCGCGACCTCTCTTGCCGGCAACTTAGTTATCCTACCTTTCTGTGACCTGCTAATGGAATGCTTCATCTCCTACCCCATTACCACACAAACTGTTGCCTCTTAAACTTGTTATCATGGGTTGGGAACATTAATTCTGCATACATAAACACGGAGCCAGAGGGGACTGAATTTGGCAGACCATTTCAGTAAATGACGAACAAAGTGAGTCCCAGTACTGACCATTGTGGAATACCTCAACTAACGTTCACAACATTAGATTGCTGGCCGCTTCCTACAGAAAACTGAGTTCGGTCCAATACATAGTTTGTCAGTTATGAAAGCATATTAGGCCCAAACTGGTATTTCAGCCATTTTAGTAATATCGCACGAGATACGCAATCGAAGGCCTCTCTGAAATCATAAACGCTACTGCCATCACTCTGTTCTCATCAACAGACTCTCCAGGTTTGAGAATCAGATAGGTGTATAAACAGTAATTATGAGGGGTACCTTCTCAATATACCCCGCTGTTGGTCTGTGCGGCTGACACATCATCCTGAAACTGCTCAACCGGAAACTTCTTAAAGGTTTCTAATAATGGAAATGCCGAAGGCATACCACGTCTTAAAACCAGTCTGCTGTCTTTTGTTGTTGTTGTTGTTGTTGTTGTTGTTGTTAGTACTAGTCACAGATGTGCATACCCTACGGATATTGAATTAAGCTCTGATCGGGTGAATTTGCTTTTATACGCTTCAATATTTCCAAACTTCCCTGCCGCGATTAGAACACATACACTTTTCCCAGCGATTATCTGCGAGCGCGTTAGACCACTCGGCCACCGTGACGCAATTCCGTTATATAGATGAAAGCAAACATTTACTGTGGAATCTTTCCGCCCAACATGATTGACACAGTATTAAACTATTCGATAAAGTGGACAGATGCTTTTTCTTTGAGAAAGGCAAGCTTTAAAGGTAAGGAGAATTTTCTACGTTATTTCTAGATCTTGCTCCGTACTTGTGTGTTCCACTGTGAACAGACTTAACTGATTAATTGGTAGAAGCTAGCACTTCACATTAAATTCTAATCAGTTAAGTCTGTTCAAATATAAGTGCTATATGACAAACGTTTGTAAAAACGTAATCCTTCCTTGTACTTGTACATGTTCATTGCCGTGACTTTAACATCTTCAGTTCCCACGACCTGCTCCCGTCTGACCTTGTAGCTCAGTCGGTAGAGCAGCGGTGATCTAACCCGAAGGTCGTGGGTTCAATTGCCACCCTGGTTTCTCTGTCCTTGTG
>NC_090890.1:7366468-7368968 GCF_036669925.1 Montipora capricornis
TAATTTTTTTAAAAAATGACTAATAATCACTTCTGATGATGTGTGTTGTAGCATACGAAACGTTAAGTTTATAAAAAGTTATGCAGTTCAAGCATATGTTTGTAAGCGCTGTTTGTGTGTTATTGTTATTGTTACTGAGCTACTTAACAAGTCGTCATCAATTTGTTGAAGTCCACAGCATTAAGTCAGAGTTACTTGGAGTGAAGTATGGACTTCCTCAAGGCTCCCTCGTTGGACCTAGACTCTTTTCAATTTATGTTAATGACTTTCCGAAATCAATCTTGCAAGGTGAACTGCATTTATATGCTGATGATACTACAGCATTTATTATTGGAGACAGTGCTAATGATGTGGTTAAAAAACTGAACTTAATGTTTGCGGAGATCTGTCACTGATTTGAATTGAACAAGTTGGCTCTACATACCGGCAAATCAGAGGCAATGATCCTCTTCTTCAGTGTGGAAACACCGTGATTAAATTCATCATTTCTACGAAATGTTTAAGTGTAGTCATAGACAATAGACTGCTTTGGAAATATCAAGTGAATAAAGTGTGTAAATCATACAGTAATCAAATCGGCATGCCGAAGAGGATATGACACCTATCACCAAAGCTACTGAAGGAATCATATTTAAATATCATTATACCACCCGTAACATTTCTCCATATCAGTATGGGGCAGCTGTTCATGTGCTCTGTTTTCCGAAATCGAAGGATTTCACTAAAAAGCGGCCAAAATAATTCAGAGACTACCAAAGCACATCATGAATATGGACTGTGATATATCACATCATGTTCATTAGCAAAATCTTGGATGCCTCTCTAAACGCAAATTAGCCATTGATATGTTTAAGGCAACACACATGTTAAATGATAGGTTATCTCCGTTCATAAAAACTGTGTAATCGCTACATAAAGGAGAATTGATCGAAGTGCCTAGAAAGAAATTGAACTTAGTTTTCTAGATCCTTATTGTTGTTCATGTAGGTTCCTTTGATGAAAGAAACTTTGAACAACGCAACAAAACAACGTGGATGCTTCGAGAAGCCTTTTAAATTTATCAATGTTATCACATTCTCGTGCTGATTTGTTTAAACAATTCCAGACGACAGGGCCCATGAATAGAAAACTATCTCATACTATGTATACTGGTAGTTAAAGAAATGTTAAGTTTTATTGTACATAGTAATAAGTTAACCTGCAACATCAAATGAATTTTGTTGCTGTTGTTGTTGTCTAAGCACCCATTTTAAAAAGGTTAGGTTTCGGTAACTGTTGTGATGGCCGAATACTTCACGTAACTGAAGTGAAACCGGTGCAAAACAACCTGGATGTAGTCACATATGGCCGTGCGGACAAAAGTAAACAAAGTACGTACAATGCAAGTATATAACCAAATCAGTTCTTTCAATAGTACTCATCCGGTAGTCTATTTTTAGGTAGTCCATTTGGGTAGTCCATGGACTGGGGGTCAGGGGTTTGTCCATCACCATGTTGGCGTAGAGTTGTAGTCTGTGTCTCTTGATTTCACTGATAGCGCAGCAGGTATTTTTGCCGGACGCCAAACGCCGAACGTTATAAAATCGGTATTTGACGTTGATAACTATACGTATACGCAACATCAACTAAAAGCCAGCCATTTTAGGAATCGGCGCTTAGGCTTAATTACTGCAGACATGCACTACCATAATTGAAAGCTAACCATTCGGCATTGGGCAGGGGTATATTTTGTAGAACGCCGAATAGTTTGCCTTCAATAGGCCATTTCCGATTTCATGTCTGCCTTCTCTTCAAAGCGAATCTAAGTGCGAAGTATTTGTTATCAAAATTAATTTTCATTCATATGTAAAGTAGACCGAATTACCTTCACTTAGACGCGCTTTGAAGAGGAGGCAGACATGAACTCGGAAATGGCCTATTATGGTAGTGCATGTCTCAAGTAATTAGGTCTAAGCTATTAGGTTAGCTCTTAGTTAATGTTGCGTACATGTACAGTTATTACCGTCAAATACTAATTTTAAAAGCTCGACGTTTGGTGTTCGGCGATCTACAAATTTACAAAACCCCTGCCGCTGATAGCGTCTTTCTTCTCTTGTAATTTATTCGTGCAATTTTCACTCCACTTTTATTTTAAAAATTATATCTGTGTGAAAAATAGGGATGTTTCAGATTGGCAAGCGGAAGCCGCCTCTGTGTTAAAGGTGAGAGGGAAAACAAAAGCCTTTTCAAATCTTCATGTCATCTTTGCATAACGGCAGCTTAAATCAAAAGGAAAATAACTGGGTGAAGGCCGGGGCTTTCGGTTGCTGTGATGTAGGCAAAGTTTTCTCAGATTGAATCTGCAAATAAGTTAGCCCCAGATTCGGAGATAATTCATTCTCTGGACAAAATAATATCAGCATAAATATGGGACAATCGATATGAATTATCTCGCGAGAAATAAGCACGGATAAATTTTACTTAATCAATGACGACAAAATACAATATTTTGCGTTACATT
>NC_090890.1:7373968-7378968 GCF_036669925.1 Montipora capricornis
AATTCGATTGCTGATTTTTTCCTTGTGATTCCTGCGCTGTCAGTGCAGATTCTAAATCCACCATACACTCCTGAATAACACTTAGTAGCTCACAGCTCTCAGAAACATCAGAATCGATTTTTGAGACATCCTCCAGAAGCTCAACAATGTCACGATCCAAAACTTGAAGTTCCGAACACTTCGTTGAAGAGAGGTACGAAGACGTTTCAGCTTTCTCGTTTCGATGGGATTCCCTCCAGATATTAAATCTTTAGCTTCAGCGATTGTTTTTTTGCACAAAAATTCGATGACTGTCGCGAAACTTTATCAGATTCTTTAATTTCTTCTTCTCGGCCATACCTTGATTCCCAAGAGCAATAAAACAAATAAGACACGCAACACGAATTCGAAGATGATTTAAGTCAAGATTCTCTGACTTTCCTAGCGAAATCCTTTCTGGGTCTCGGCACCAAATGTACAAGAACGCGAACGCAATAAGACAACTTTGTATGTAGAAATAGGAAATCACATTTTTTTGAAGACTTTTTTCAAGATCAAATAGATGAACAACGCAAGAGTTCAATGTTCAGTCCGTAGGGGGTCAAAGATGTGGGACCACGTGATGTAGTCGGATCCAGTTTTCCAAAGGGCGTTTTTAGATGGTTCTTTTGTTGCCATGGTACTTTATTACGTGACATTAATAAGAACATCTTGTAAAGCAATTATTGGTGTTTCATGAGGGTCTCAATGGTGTTAACCGTGAGCCGTGAAACGTCGAAAAATGTTAACCGTTAAGCGTGATAATAACCAAAACATAACCGTTGGCCGTAATAAAAATTAAAAGCATTTAGCGTATTTTTTTTTTAATTATGAAAACTGGGATAGGTTGTATTTTGAAATATTTAGAGTCTTTTAAGAGATTTCAGAGCACTCGATACCGTTTGAACAACCTTGCTCTCCGTTCCCAGGGTTGACACCAAATCCGTGCTCGTCACACATGATTGGAAATAGGAATTTTCGAAAATGTTGTGGGATTGATTGTGGGTGGTTCCTCGCTCCTCTTTTTCGCCCCCTCTCCCTTCGCTTGCTTTTCGCGTGGCCATTTACAAGAAAGTCAACCTCGGGGGAAAGAAGCTTCAAAAATTCACCAAACTCCTCGCTACGCAGGCACGCTGACTGCAGAATGGTTTGGTTGCACTGTAGTATCCTGTGACTATGAGTGTTATAAATGTACTCTAGTACTGTATTTGTTATCATACTAAGGACAGGAACCGGTCGTCAAAAGCGCGCTATCATATCAGAGTACCTATAAGGATGGGCAAGTCGTCGCAACAACATGCAAAGCTCTTCTTGGCCATGGGCAACTGATCAGTGTAAACAAACAAACTCATCTGGTATTTTCAAGGCAGCAGCAAGAGCAGGAATGTCGCGTTTCTTTACTCAAAATTCAGGTTAGCACTCTTAATCGTCCATCTCATCAAAGTCAAATCTTACATATTCGTCGTAAGGATCGGAAAATCGAGATTTTTGGAGGAGTTCAAATCATACAGCAAAAGAGACTCATCCTTCGAAGCATGCCACAGCTAAAAGGTCAGGTGTTTCTCTTAAAGACAAACTGAGCCACTGACAAAAAAAACAACCAAACAAAACAGAACGGCGGCCGCGTCTACTTCGCAGCTTAACTTTCTACTTCGCGTCAAATGGTGGCTGCCTCGACCCATTCCATCGCGGCCCTCCCCGCCTCATTCCTACCGCCTCCAGTGGTTGCTTGCTCAAGTAATTGCCTTACATAGCTTGTGCCCGACGGTTCGGCCCGGCAAAAGCGCTTGTTTCTCCTATTCCGTGAAGCGACATTTTTAGCGGTGGCGATATGACCGGAACCCGGCGACAATGTTTTCTTAACCTTTAAGTTTACATGTGAATTAGACCTGTCTACGCTTTTTTTAGCGTTGCGTGACGACACTAAGAACGGCTGCGGGGTAGACTATACAAAACAAGGTATAATTCGGTATTTTAGAAGGAAAAATATTGTTCGTAGATATCTGATCCGGGTTTCCTCAAACCAAGCGCTACCACTCCTCGAAGTAAAATAACAATAGGCATTAATATAAAAAAAAATTAACAAAATTTATTAGCATTATCATCCCAATTTAAATCTACAACTGCGACATTTTACAACGAAATCATTTAAACTTGAACTAAACATAACCCTTATAGGGCAACCAACACCCGTAAAATTTGAATGGAGAATGGTCTAAAAAGGAGAAAACTAAAATAATTTTATTTGAGCTTCTCACTGGCTTTGCTTTTTTGGTTTTTTTTTCTCACGCTAAGGAAAAAAATCAAATAAAAAATTAAAGGGGCTGTACTTTCTACGACAATCGATCAAGCCTATGTTGACGACATTATTGTATTCAAAGGACCATTTACCATTTACTCCTTGGAATTTACCAATTTACATGCATAAAGAAAAGAAAAAGCCTTTGCTCAAAAATTCAAAAACGCGGATTTAAAAAGATGAAAATTCTCCATAATACCAGGCCTTGGTTCTGTAAACATGGGATCAACGTTTTTTTTTTTTTTAAAGCAGGAGATCCATAAAAATCATCACGTTTACGACCAAGGCCAATTTTCCTCCACAAGGCAATGATTTTCTTCATAATGCTGTAACAAGTCTGCCCACATTTTATCCATTCCGAGAAGATGCTTGTTTCCTAAGTCGAAAAGAAACCACCTGTATCAAACGGTGCTCTTTGCATAATCGGTACCACATTTGGCTTTAAGTTTGATTTTTCAGCTGAGATTCACTTTCAGTATAAACTGATGTACACTTAAAATTTTAACAGATCCCCAGGTTTCTAAACTGTGAGCGGATCTGTGTATGAGCGCAGTTAATATTTTGAAACGATGTGCCATTGTCAGCCAAATGAATACCCCCACCCATGCACCAGGCCTATTTCCGTCAACGTGTTTCCCTTCGGAAAGAAACTCCACACTGTCTCTCTCGACCCAGGTGTACAAATGGACACCGGCAACATGCTGCTGGGGGTAACCCTGCGATGGACTAGCATCCCGTACAGGGGGGAGTAGAAATATCCTTAGTAGCTTCATGCTATAAGCTCCGGCTGTTGGCGTCCTAGCGGCTCGTGCGCGATTAGTCAAATATTTAAAAAAGTATGTGAGACGAGAGTTTGGAATTCGAATTTGACCGTTTTTCATCCCCAGAAACCTTGGTTATTAGAGAGAGCAGAATGCAACATTGTTGGATCTTTTCCGCTTACCAATAATACAAAGCCCTCTGCGTGCACGCGTAAGTGCCACGTTCATTTGATGTTCATCCGTCAAAAATCCCAGGTGTTCCTGGAGCCAGCTTTGAGTCGGTTCTAGATCGATTTCGTCTTTCTTCATTGATCGAACTAGAGAGATTATGACGTAATCCCATTCGCTTCCTGAAAAACGAATAGGACACAATTACTCGTGGCCTTACGGCACGAGAGTATATCGCTGGGTGGGAAATGTTGCTCATGTTCGCATTGCATTGACTCACATTGTAACAGCGATGTAAACTAAAGGGATCCACATCGAATAGCGACAGTTGCGGCTGAACACGACAGAAAGGAGTTGTTAATATTTCCGTCAACTTTAAGCTCTTGTTTTGAGGGTCGTCGTGCTTTCGCTTCCACTTGACTGGAAGAACAATTGGTCTGTTGTTGTAACTTCGTAGAAATATGATCGTTCAATATACCTTACCTTGACTCTTTGTTACAGTGGTGACTGATATTTCTTCATAGGCTCCCTTCAGTCGCTCGCTTATTTTACTTCGCTGTTCTCTGTATGGTGACAGTATGACCACCTCTGACATGCGCACTTGTGGCCTGTACTGATTCACAATGTGTTTCGCTACAAAAACCTGAAACATATACAAAACGGTCAAATTGGAAGGCTTAGGATTTTTGTCATTTTGACTGATATAGTTTTTCAGGACGAATGAATGAATAATTGCTTGAATGATTGAATGAATAAATATAAGCCTTATTGATTGAGTCCCTGAAAGGACGAACGATTATTGGATGCGGAAACACGGCACCAAAAGCTGTCTTTGCTATAGTCTTTCATTTCTGCTGCCAGAGCTAATCTTATCCTCCCATGATCACCTGTTTGCTCACGAACAAAAAGAAGTGAATAAACAGAGCCTCAATCTTGCAATCAACCAACCCCACAACTAACAAGGCACAATCAATGTTAAAGTTTCCCTTCAGCCTACCGCTTTTTGAACTTCCTTCATGTTCCATTTGGATTCTTCGTTGCTCTCTGAGGTTGCTATGGGTGAAGATTCTTCCTGTCCTTCTACGTGGCAGAATACAATAGGAATATCATGTTGCTGGCGAATCATCGCGGGCCAAAAAGTGATCGGGCTGGGATCACGTGCTTTTACCACGTCAGCAGTTTGAAGTTCCCCATCGTAGAATTGCTTGGACGGAAATTTGCAAATACCTTTGTGCTAAAACAACAAGACAAAACATAATGCCAAGCTCCTTGTCTTAACGTGATTAGGATCCTACAGCCTGAAATGGACTGGAAGGTTGTTGAAACCTTGGACCCCACCCCACACCCATTTTCGGTTAATGATAATGATAATGATAATGATAACGATAATGTTTATTCAGCTCATATTGTTGTTTACATTTTTTGATTTGAAATTCTTAATGAGGTTTCGATAGCATTTTAGTTTTTCTTTTCTTTTAGTTAGCTAGTAAGTTTCGAGCTGGGGAGCTAAGTGAACCGATAGGTTTTCTAGTTAGCTCTCCGTACAATTTAAGTTATGAAAAAATGCAGGTAATCATAAGGTGAAAATTTAAGTAAAGAAAAAAAAAAAAAAAAAAAGCCCGCCACTCGACTCAATCTAGTCGTTGACCTTTCCCTTTTAGTTAAATGAGCATTGGCGAAATCCAGAGACCGATAGAGGGCGGAGAGGGGTTTTTTTATTGCTTATGGATGGAAAGGATTAACTGGTCTTGAAA
>NC_090890.1:7386468-7401468 GCF_036669925.1 Montipora capricornis
CAGGAAACACGTTAGTCTGCATCGCAGTTTTCAAGAACGTTCGACTTCGGTCTACGACTAATTTGTACATTGTTGCTCTAGCACTGAGCGATCTGCTGTCCGCCATCTTCGTGATGCCTTTCGTTTGTGGTGTGCTTGTAGCCAGTAAATGGGTTTTCGGTGACGTGGTTTGCCAATTTCACGCTTTCTTCAGCTTGTTTGTAATATACGTTTCCCCCGTAATAATGGGTCTGACGGCCGTGAATCGATACGTGAGGATGTGCAAGCCAGACGAGATATACAGGAGATGGTTTTCAAAGAGGAAGTCTATTGCTTTCCTCACGTCTGCATGGATCGTTGTTGCTTGCTATGTTGCAATTCCGCGGTTTGCAGATTTGCAAGAGCATCGGTTCATACCAGGTTATGCACAGTGTTCTCTTGGACATCACAGCAATGCTGAGAAAAAGATTCATTACTGCATTGTACTCGTTCTCTTCTTTTTGACACCTCTGATAACAACTGTTTCCTGCTACCGAAAAGTCGGGAGGATGATACGCCAGCACAACGAAAATTCTTCAACTAATATTCAGCAAGGCGTTAACACGGGCATCAGCAGGCACGAAATAAATATCAGTAAATCCCTCTTTGCAGTCGTGTTTGCCTTCATGGTATGTTGGGTACCATTTTGGATAATTGTAATCTTACGGCGTTTCTTCCTTGAAGAAAAAATGCCTCGAAATGTCGAACTCTTGTGTATGTTTCTCTTCTATTTCTCCAACACAATAAACCCGTTCGTGTATGCAGGAATGAACTCCACTTTCAGACGAGAATTTCGCAAGATACTCCTCTTGAAACGATGTCGTAGAGATACCGTTACATTTGGCAGAGAAGGGGCAAACACAAGAAGTGAACACGCACAGCAACCTATCAGATAAGGCTTAAGTTGGAGAGAAAACAACACTGAAGAAATCACACCGTTTTCTCAGAAGCACTGCGTTTACGTAGTTCAAATCCAGTAATTTTACTTTGGTATTGATTAAAATTTTACTTGTTTCCACTCATAGATAACGGTTCACTTCCATTTGACTCACCGATCGTTTCACAAAATCAACAGTCAACCGATGGATTTCATTTTGGCCCGCATTCCGAACCCCGGTTTCTGATCCGGCCGGAAGTGTACCGATCTAAGCGTGGGGTAGACTCGGGGATGAATTTTGTTGAGGTGATAATCAGATGCGGTTTAAAGGTTTTTTAACACGGACTCCGCAAAAAGTAAACGCGCTCGCATGGACAATAATTCAAAGTGCATGCTGCCTTACCTGAAAAGCAGGTTTTTTTAGCATGTTTCAGACGCGGAGTAAAAGCAAAATAACTGCAAGATTTCTTGCTTTGAAACGTCAGTCTTTACAAGATCAAGAAGAAAAGAAAGGATAAAAGGAGAAGGTTTTTAAGACCTGCGCATCAGTTGTCATTAAATTCAAACAAAACAACAACAATAGCAACAACAGAACAGTTTCTTTGAAGTTGGTTAGGTGTCGATGTTTTACCACAGCAGAATCAAAAGTTATCCAAACATCGCAATGTAGAGGCAACGCATCGAGACACGCTCAAGTCAATACATAGGAACTCACAGCCGAAATGCAAAATATCTGCGACACCATTATATGGCGGGACGCCTGTTCTTGTAAGATGTTGAAGATTCAAGGAATGAAAAAATCAAACAGGTGGCCGGGATCAAGGGACAACACGCAGCAACTCCCTACTACGACTAATCAAACGAAGCAAGACTGCGGAAGAAGCAACTAACGTCTAGCCATGCTCCTTACTTAATTATCTCCTGCTTATCGCAAAGCTTTACATTTGGAACAACAGAAGGAACCAAGGGAATCCAAATATTAATGGTTTAAATTTACGGCGCGTTTGAAATATGAAACTGAACATGACATACGGCGTTATGCTAAAATAAAAGAGACTCTAAGGCACAATTGTGCGGGTCTTCGGAAAGTTTTGGTGTTTTGGTTTCATTTTGGTGCTGTTAATACTCTTTCGTTTGGTAGGGTTGTAAGTAGTTTTGTCAGTATTACGATCAGCATTGTAAGTAATATGTATTGTAAATAATTTTGTAATTAAAAAAATGTATCGTTTTATGTCGCTCGTTGAAAGGTTATATATAGGGAGATGTGATTGCTGGTGAACTCCTATTTGTAATGTCGCCTTGTGTATTGAGAGAATTAGACAGAATTACAATGAATCAAGCATTCTGTAATATGATCTCGCGATGTCTCGCGGATGCAAAGTTCACGAAATGTTTGGATTCCTCAATCATAAGGTGTAAGTATGTAACATGACGTTATGACAAGAACCTAACGTCAATCTGCACTGTAATCACGTTCTGTTTAAACACCTGTATTACTGATATTTCGTATCTCTTCCGATGGTTCACTACCATTGAGGTTAAGAAAGATTCTTGCTGATCATGAAAAATTGACCCACCAACTCAAGAAGTGCTTTAGGAACTGTAAATTGCATTAGTTTAAACGTTGAATAAATGTACAAATTTTTAAAGGGCTTACTTTCATTTTGAAAATTTTTGAATTCATTTAAATAAACTGCTGAGCTTTAAAATAAAATGAATGCCGAGTTCTTTTTTAAAGGCATTGTATCACAGTATTGCCCATGCTGTAGCCGTGGCGAATGTGACAGTTTATAAGCCAATCAGCAGTGACGTTATAATTCTTGGGGAGAATTTTACACGTACGTGTGAAAATTTTGCTCAACCCCTAGCTCATTAGTGATTGTTATAAACGAGAAATTTTTACACGTACGCTTCCGACTGGCTTATAAACGGTGACATTCGCAATGGCTAGAACATGCGCAATACCGTGATACTCTCTCCCTTTAACAGCAAACTGAAGAAGCACAACTTACCGGTGACGACATCCACAGCCTTGTTTGACGGTCCACAGTAAATTACTTGAGGTGGTGCCTTAGGAGATTCTTCCGTTTGTCCTTGGCCTTTTTCCCAAATCTTGTACGATTTCGAAGCTCTATTTCTTTCTGCGAACCAGTAAGCTATGTGTACGCCAGTGACTGTTTTACCAGTACCTGATTGAATGCAACGCACATGATGTCAACTCGAATCTCCTTGGCAATAAAAAGAGCAAAATCTTTAATTTAAAAGTAACGGAACATTCATGATAAAGTGAAGTACGATCGGATAAGGACTGTTTAGGATGTCATTGAATGACAGCCTGTTTCGAAACCTGAGCCGAAGTTATCTTCACACTCAAATGATTTGTGCAATCTCAGTAGATGGCATAAACACTGGATGGTTGTTGATGTGATTGGTCAACGAAGTCGGGCTATTCTTGGTGGACTGTCAGTTAAGCCTATATGTCATTGGCTGTTGTACATTGTCGGAGAAGTTCCCTTCCTTCTCTCTGGCGTATTGTTTTACCGGCCAATAGGATGCCCTGTCAATGTTCACTGTCGAGTTGGTGTGCCTTTTATCCCCGCTCAGTTTGCAACTCGAATCAATAACAAAGAACTCCTAGCCTAATAGTAAGGTGACCGTTTGGTGACAACAATCTCCTTCCTTGAGTGAACGTTTTTCTTTTTTTTTTTTTGTACCAATAAATGAAACACTATGAATTCCCGCTTCACCGACTGCACTTCGCAACTCACTTCAGCGGTTTTCAAGTGTAGTTGCGGGGTTTGGAAAGTGGGGGGTGGGGGGGGGGGGGGGGGCGAAGAAATTTATGTTGACTGGTGCATTAGTGACCGGTCCATCAATTACTGTATCTGTAGTCGGGATTCCAAGTGATCGTGGACTAACCATGTCAAGTAAATTTTTCCTTCTAGCACCAACTTTAAAGGCACAACACGTTTGACTAACCTGGGGGACCCTGAATAAGAGTAAATGGCTTGGACAGTGCCTCCCTCACGGCAGCCTCTTGAAACTGGTTTAATATTTTAAAGCCATGTTGTCTCAAAGACAAGTTGCAAGGGATTTCGGCCCCAAATTTTTCTGTAAAATGTGAAAGGAAAAGATGTTAAATTTTTGTGGGAAAACTCCGTTTTGTTAGCATAACGTAAAACCTAGAAAAGCGAATTCCTTGGCCGAGTGTGATGTGAAGTTTTTCTATTCCTTTCTTTGAAATCTAATCAATGGTCCATGCATAAGACTTAAACTGAATACTAATGTAGAAAAGCTTTTTGAACAATGTATTTAGGATCACGAGATTCATGCAAAAAAGGTATTTAACGTAACAAGGACAAGAAATAGTGTTATCAAAATCTTACGACGTCCTCAGTGAGATACTCATCAATCTCCTTCCTCTGTAGAATAAATGTCTCAGGATGTGCCGTCTATTTTACCTTCTGTTGGTTCTTCTCCTTTGCAAATGGCGTGAACTAGCTCCGATGAATCTTCCAGTTTGGTGCATAATGCTGCATACATTCGTCTTAAATACAAAACGAAGTCAAGTGAACTTCAGCCGCTTCAACGTTAAGGATGGTGCCTACTATTGTTATTGCGCATACGTTCTGCGCATCTCGAGATGCTCGGGTTTCCTCATTCTCGTCACCAGAGCCTTGGATCTACCCAAGGTTCTGGGAAACTCTGTGTAGAAGAACATGCGCCTAAAATTGGCTATTCGAAACTTGTGGCGCCTGCTCACTCCTCGTGCTAACATGAATGCACCAATTAGAGACGCTTTTGATTGTTCTTCATGAAAACCAATGAGACGACACTTTGTTTCAGGGTTCCCCAGAGCTCCTCTCTCCCTAGGATATTTTTGCAAACCGGAACATAGCAAGTGCTCTTGGTATCCAAAAAGAAAATTGGGAGTAACTATACATTTTTCGGAGATAACTAAGCTTCAACTTGGAAACGAACGCCATGAATTGCTCTGTGTTTGAGAGCTTTTTACAAACATTGGTGATTAATAAATACCTTTGAAAAATACGTGGTTACCCCCAATTTTCTTTTTGAATTTCAATAACACTTGTTAAGATCCGCTTTTCCCACTTATTTATAAATCACGCAAAAATACCTTTGAATTAGTAGGCACCGTCCTTAAAATAATTCCAAAACTCGAGCAGATCTAAATATTTATCGGATATTTCGTTCGATTCTCGCCAACTTCATCAGCAATGCGAATATTCGAGATAGTCATTAAGAGAAATTATGCATCGCGTTCACGGCAAAGGCCAAAAACAACGCTGAAATTTGCCGCAGCTTGTATTGTCAAAAATCAAACAAAAGTGTTTTATTTTAACTCATTTTTCACTTCTTTGGAGAGCTAAAGTAAAAGAATTTTCTAGTATTTTATGAAGAACAGCAGCCTCCGTTCTGTCGTTTGGCGTTTTACGCAAACACAGTAGAGACCTTAAGATATACGACGGCGACGTCGACGAAAACTTTGCTTTTTCATAATATGTCTTTCCCGATTATTCCATCTCGTTCATGTCCTACAATGTGGGCGAAGTATCCTTAAAATCAACTGGTACGATTAATTGGTTTGAGAGTGAAAATAGAGAATGAAAGATTCTCTCTTGCATGCTTACGTTGTCGTCAAAACCTTAAATTTGATGATTTGACGTCACTGTTTTACAGAGTACCGCAAAAATATGTGCCAAAATGCGTGCCGCAAGTGTAGCACGATTATTTTTCCTCTTTTAATCAATGATATTATTGTTTTGTGCCGTTTTTGTTGCCGTCGCCGACGTTGTTTCTTAAAGCTCCCTATATAGTGCTAATGTGACTATGTGGTTACATAGTCCTAAGGGAGACTTATAAATGACCGGGAGGTGCAGCATTTCAACGCCGGAAATAATCAAACGCCTCTTTTAACAAGACGTTCTCTGGTTAAAAATTCAAAAACACTGAGCTTTCCATTGCCAGTCTGAAATCAGATTGCAGACTGGTAATCGAAAGCTCAGTGTTTTTAAATTTTTAACCAGAGAACGTCTTTTTAACTTTTCAATTATGCCACCTGGTTACTCATCGCTCTTAATTACAGAATGCTAAGGCAGTCAATAGCTACTCAAATATGGTGACAATTTCAACAACAACAAAATTCGAAACTCATTTGCCGAGTCGTTAAGTGCCCCTGGGACCAAAAAATCAATTCTTATTCTTATTTGGATTTCAAGACTATGTTAACTAAGCCTTGATTTCTAAATGATACCTGTTAATTTCAACGGGAATTTCCCTATTTAAATGGCTCGCTATTTCGAACTTTATGTTCTCTAGAGACCGGGTTCGAGGGGAGAAAATGACATCAAAGGCTGACTTGTTTAATGCGTGTGTACGCCGCAGAATTAATATGCAGCTCGGGAGTTTTGGGCTTTTAGACTTTTAAACTCGCGTTTTGCATTTATAATAAGCGGCATGCACACGCTGAAATTTTGAGTTAGTGACGTCACTTTTCCCTGGATCAAATCCTCTGAGGTCCAATCGGTCAGTTTTGATTGGAGTAATGGCGGATCGTAAAATACAAAACTTACACTCAACGTAAACGGTCTTTGGATAAAAATAAAGCTCAAAAATTCGCCAGTTAGATGTTAAATAAACGCACTTTCAAAATCTTAAGGAAAAAGGGGAAGTGATTTTTTTGATCACAGGGGCGCTTAAAATATGTTGAAAGGTGCAGAGTTCTCTTTTGGGCAGAAGGCTTACATCATGATGTCACCAAATTTGTTATACTTCCTTATTAGCTTATTGTCCGTTGTTCTTAGAACCACACCCAAAGGCAGGTTGATATTTTTAATCCTCTTCCTTGAACTAATAGGACTTTACTTGACTTGACTTGATACAAATTATTTAAGTTCCTCCAAAGTGTAGGTAACTTTGTCAAATTTTAAGCCATTAGCCATCCAAAACTGCAGGTAATGAAAAATGGTTACAGCGCACTAAGATGTTTCTTGGTAACGAAGCTTTACCATTGTTTTGTAGTCATTATTGACGAAAAGACGTTAGGGTATTTAAGCTTCTAGAGTATTTCTTTAATTCATAAAATAGCATGTCTCTGCCACCCCTCCACTAAAACAAGAAAATAACTTAAAACCACAGAATATATTTTTTACAATAAAAATTGTTCCCAATTTTTCCAATGAAAGCGTTTGCATCGGAAAATTTATAAATTTCAAAAACGCTCAGTTTGGTTTTCAAATTTTCCAGGCGTCGCCTTCTTGAATAATTGTAACACGTCGTGGTTGCCCTGTTGTTTAAATGATAGGGCAACCACGACACGTCGCAATTATTCAAGATGGCGGCGCCCGGGCAATTTGAAAGTGAAAGTAAGTGATACTAAAATTCACTTTTCTTCGACACAACCCTTTTTTTTAAGAAAATTGTCGATCAAATTTGATTGCAAACATTATTTTATTCGGTTTACAATTACTCATTAGTCAGAGTGGATGTTCTCTTTAAAGTGCCTATCACCCCAATTCAGTGGGCTTACATTGTACCTTTGAGGAAGAATTCGGTGGATAATCTCAAGAGTACTCCTGTGACTGCTACCGTCGATAAGTCCGTCTGGTTCCTTTGAAGATGCCTGGTGCAGGTTCATTGTTATTTTAACCTTTTGCTTTGCTTCTAGGGCTTCTTTAATAATGCAGTGTCCTACCCAGAAGTCAGAACCGCGTTGATGTTCATCGCAGCAGTTTCTAGACATCTGAAAAAATAGGCAAAAATGTTACTAAAATATTGTACATATCGTAAATATCAATTTTCAGCTTTCAAGGAAATACAGACCAATGAAAAGTAGATTACGGGTAGTCCCTTTTCATACTACTTTGTAGCCCTTTCCCATCTCGAGAGAGAAATCGTCATTCGCTCACGACAATTAAGACAAAAAGAAATATAAACGACTTGACTAAATTTTTAACATACTAGATTTGTAGTTGCTACCTTTGTGATTTTTAATCATTCCCGTACATGATTTTCTTTTAAATCATGGTGAATATAGAGTTGCATTATATTATATGAAAAGTTTTCACCCCTAATCAAATAGTTACTTCTGATGCCCCCTATAGTTTTTTACCTTGTGTTGTGTTACTATTAATAGTAACCTTATAACTAAGGGCCTACTGACCTTTTTTGGGGGGCTGCGTTTCTAAGGATGTAATGGTAAAGTAAGTTGAGAGAATTTGGCATAATTTTGGTCAGTTTCCAACTTAAACCAATGACCTTAAATATGACGTCATCATGCCAAACCCATGGTCACGTGACCAATAAAAGAAAGTCCTAAATTTGCCGACATGCTACACAATTTGGGTATTTAATCAGTGGTTTGATAATTTGTATTCGTTTTTGCATCCAGCCAAGCATGGTTTTCTTTTTATTTTAAAAAATGTTCTTTTTAAAGAAATAAACGATACTGAAATACCCATAACATTTTCAAAAAAGATGATTTGAAAAAAAAATGCTAAAAACAAAAAGTCAGTTCGTTTACGTATGCGCAGTTGACCTGAAAACGAGCGCGAGGAAGCGCGAAGAAAAACCTTCGATGCAAGAAATAGTTTGTGCGGTGATTTGTGCTTGTGAGAGGGTTTTCTGGCCAGTTCACAATATGATGATGTCAGTCACCGGAAGTAACATTTCAATTGCTTAGCAACGCTCGAAAAATCCGTCCGTGGGCCCTTAAGCAAGGCGACGACAACGGCTAACGAGAACGTTGTCTAAAAATATTATATTACTGTAATATTTTTGCGATTACTCTAAGTCGAGAGAGAACATTGAAAATTCATCGTCAGGTGCACTTGTCCACCACGTGACCTCAAATTTGATCATTTCACGTCGTTGTCAAGAAGAGAACGGCAAAGAAATTTATCAAAATTTAAAACGCACGTGCAGGGTGTGCAGAACTGTTGATTTCTGTAATTAAACCTATTGTTTTGTCGTTCTCTTAGCCGTCGTCGTAGGCCTTGCTTAAAGGTCCTTAAAGGCGGCGAAAGACGAGATACAAAAACCCTCAACTTGTCGCGCAACATCATTTCCTTGCAAGTTTTGGTCGATGTTTCGCGTTTTTCACCTTGCGTGATCAACTTGAGCCGCAACAAAACATTTGTTGCGGGTTAAAGAAATGCAAGGCGCTGATTGGTTGATTTGCTAGTACACGAGCACATTTGTCGCGCGACAAGTTGTGAGCTTGATGAAAAACGAGCAACAAAGCCAAAGTTTGTTGCTCAGAGTAGACCCGCGCTCTACTTTTCGCAACAACTTTCTTCAACCCGCAACAAATGTTTTTGTTGCGCGACAAGTTGATCATGAAAGGTGAAAAACGGGAGACATCGACCCAAACTTGCAACGAAACAATGTTGCGCGCCAAGTTTAGGGTTTTTTGTGTCTCGTATTTCGAGACTTGCTATAACTGCAAGTCGTTCAGCATGGAAAGTATGTATCAACATTCCAGAAACAAAACGGTGTGGATGTTTGGAGAGGAATTTGAGACTTCATCGTCAGGTGCTCGCTGCCTCCTCATAACCACAAATTTGGTCAATTTTTGTCGTTGTCAGAACGAGAACGACTAAGATATGTACCAACTTGTAATTATAAAACGCACTAAGTCTTGCAGGGCGTGCAGAGCCTTTGCTTTTGTTCATTAAGTCTATTGTTTCATGGCGATCTCGTAGCCGTCCTCGTCGCCCTTGCTTAATTAAGCCCCCTAATTAATAATTAAAAATGTGATGATTATTTATTCACAATCATGGTTTTTACGCCTTAACCTTTAAATAATACCGGACTAGGAGATGAAGTGCAATATAAAAAAGGCTCGATTTGAGTACCCAGTCATCCGTTAAGATGTGTGCGGTAACCTGGCTGTAACTCACCTTATCTCTATCTTCACTGGAAGCCGATGTTTCCGTTTTGGAATAAGGGACAAGAGCACACACCAGATCCCCAGGATGAAATTCCAGTTGACGATCACGACAATACGACCCTGGAAGAGATACTGTGCCATGGAGAACGCCTTTCTCCTTCTTCCATTGAATGCTAACTTGTTCAATAACGAACCCGTCATTCTCCTTGACAGCCCCTGTGGCGGCCTCCATCGCAAGAACAGGCTTCCAAGCCTGAATGTACTCGTCAATCGTTTCATACCGCTCTCTAGACGCCTGGTGCCTAGCTGTATGTGCAAACGATTCGCGTGGGTATCTTCGGTGTTCGATACAGATATTAAGGTGGGCGTTTACCTTGAACAACTGAATATCAGGCACCAGGATTCCTCGTATCATATGAGGGCAGAGTTGCACAGGGAAGAAATCGTATTTTTTCATTACCAACGTCTTCTCATAATAATGAGCGTTTGGATCGCTGGAAAACTGAGAAGCAGAGTCGCCGAAATGAGGATGCTTGTAGGGCCCGACTTTGTCAGAAAATGCGTGTTTTTGAGGTTCTTCCACTTCACGCAATGGTGACTTGATTTTCAGGCGAGCGTCAATTTGCTTGATTATGGTTGCAAGATTGCTTTCTTCTTTTGACCTAACAGCATCCATAATACGAAGCCAATCATCGGAAGGAATTTCCAGTACCGAATCCTGAGAGTGACAGTAGCTTTCGTCACCTTGCCCGTTAATAGAGCTGTTGGAATCTGGTGCTTTGTATTTTCTAAACCTCCACTTAAGAGTGACGTCGAAGTCTTCCTGTTGTTTTAGCTCCACCGGGCTGAGGTGACTTAGGAGCAACCGCTTTTGTTTCCCTGCGAGGTGATCGTCTTCTGGCTTTAAAATATGAAGACTTGTGGAATTTCGATCAATTGATTCAATAAAAGCACGCGTTTCCTGGCAACGCTGTTGAAGCCTTGACGCCATACGTATTCTTTTACAATCCCTTTCAAATTTACGCGAGTTTTCGTGCATGTAATTGGAGCGGCGACAAACTTTTGAAATCTCATCCTTTGACATGTTTCCACCATATGGGCTACCCGACTGCAAACCAAGAAGACGACGATGGACTACGATATCCATGTATCTTCTGATTGGGGACGTAAACTGTGTGTAAGATCGCATACCGAGTGAATAGTGCTGAATATTTGCAGGGGGCGTGTCACCTTCACAGACAAACTTCGCCCCGGACTGAATCCGTCGGAAATGGGATCGTGCTGCCGCAAGTTGAGGGTGGTTCGCTTCGTTGCAAATCAGTTTATAAACCTTGGCGATGTCACAGGACACCACAGCCTCATAAATTGCACTCCAAACCCAGCTTTGGATTTTGAAAGCGGTCTTCTCAGAATTCAGTAGCTCAAGGGACTGTGAATTCCCCTGCAAGACCTTTGCATAATGAAATGATAATCTGGCGCATTTACGGTGCTTCTCGATCCATTCACCCAGTTTTTGGTCCTTGGGAGGCAGCTGAATTCTCAAAGGCGCCAAGTTGGGGTTTTTTTCTGAGAGAATCTTTGCAACTTCCTCGTTGGCTAGAAGCATCATTTCCTCGATCATTTCATGTGCTTCAAAACTGTCTTCAATCCCTTCGTTTTGCCAGTGATCAAAAGCACTGTCTCCCAACCTTTCACGTCTTCTTTTCTGGGCGAGTGAGCTTAACTGCCTGATCTTTTCTGGAATATTTATAGGCACGTTTCTGATGTTCTCTTCCCTTTTCTCTATGATTCCTTGAGCTTCAGTGTAATTCAGGCGGCAGCAAGACGTGACGATCGTGCGTTTAACGTTTGGCTCTTTGGTGATCCTTCCTTCCTCGTCGAGCGTCACGAAAAGCGACACTGCCAGACGATCCTTTTCTGGTAAAAGACTGCAGTGATTTTCACTTAGCTCTCGCGGCAACATGGGAATATTTTCTTCTTCTTCACCAGGGTAATATGATGTGCAACGCAAAAATGCTTCCTGATCAAGTGGAGAGTCTGGCTGAACAAAGAAACTGACATCCGCAATGTGGATTCCTATTAGAAAGGTGGATAAGGAGATTTCCTCTATGGTCAGGGCATCATCCAGATCCAAAGACTTCGGAGGATCGATTGTAAAGGCTTCGTCAACCTTAGGGCGACTGGAGTACTCTTTTTTAGGAATGGACCAATTGGATGGAAAGTTTTCCGTCACATATTTCAACGTATCTTTTTTGAAAGCCCTCCTAATTCCACGTTCGGCGTACGAAATCTGCATGCTACTTTTCAAGTCTTCTCCCCGAGACAACTCCCTAACTACCATTGCCAAAGGGTAGCGGCAATCTCGTCTCCACTGAAGGTATCTCACAACAAACAGGAACTTTCCACTGAGTACATCTTCTTTTTTCAATATTCTGACCTTAGTGGCTCTGTTATTTTGATCTTTCTTGTAGATCGGTATACCTTCACATCCCCTATCTGTAAGATTTACCAGTTTTGTGGCCGACTTGTTGATGGGCACCATTACGGTAGGGTTTTCGTAATTTGTAGTGCAGACGAATTGGCGTTCATGTGGACTTATGATGTGTTCTAGAACCCCTGTTAACAAGAAATTCATGACCCGTTAATCATTATCTCATATATAATGTTAGCTCGGAGGCTACCGGCTTAGAGTCCATGGTCCATGGGTGACCGTCAACCCTTAATCCATATTTAAAAATCAGGTGCGGGTGACGTTTTGACGTTCTCGCATGTCATTTGTCAAATCGAAAGAAGAAGGAATAACTTCTCTTTTACGGTGAAATGTTCCAAGAAGTCATTAAAAGCCAGAAAATTCCCTTTTAGTTGCTCAAGAACATACAAGAAATGAAATGTTTAACGCTCGGTTGATGAAGTATCTGTGTCTACTCTTAAGTTTAAAATATTCTTCCCACTTGCATCTCACAAAGAAGTAAGGACTTAAGTCTTACACAGACCTTACATTATTACGGCCCTGTATATTAAAATACTCATGCTAATTTTCAGCGATAGTCGATTTCAGGTATCATCCGGTAATAGCAACTCGTTTCTTAGTGTCCCTCTTAATGTGCGTTCCTAATACTCAAATTGATTTTTGGTAATTTTCTATCGGCGGTTTAGTCTCGTGAAATAATTAGCACTTACCAACGATTTTTCCTTGGATCTTTGGCTCATTTTCATCTACCTTTGAGCTGTCTGTCTTGATAGGATTAAGAAGCTCTAAAACGATCTTGTCTCTGTCAAAGGCCTGGCGAACTCTTCCCTTGATTTGGATGTCCGGAGTTGTTGTGTCTTCAACCTCCGCATATCCTAATTGAGAATTATCAGGACTTAACCGAAGGTTGCAGACAATGTACTTTTGAGGTTCTTTTCGTAGAAGTTCCCAAAGGACAGAAGGATCTAAGAATTCCTGCTCCTTTGCAGAAGCTATAATTCGCTGAGCCCTTTCAGAGGGAGACTTGTAAAGGCCGAGGTTTGTAAGACGCACTTCAACTCGACCGTTGACAACCCGGATTTCAGGGCACAGATCTGTCAATTCCCCCACGGCTTTAAAAGATGGATACCGCACCTTCTGAGAGGAATGTACTCTGAGGGCTTGGGATCTGGAAGCTTCTAATGGTGGGAATTCAGAATCTTGAAACATTCCTCTCCTATCATCGTCTAGCTGTTTGGTCCTTTCGCACTCTCTTACAAAAGCTAAAATGATTTCATCTATATCTCTGGGAAGCAAAGTCTCATCATCGATAAAGTCATCTTGGAGGTCCTCAATCTCTAGATTCCTCTTTTCAGCCTCATTCTCTCCCTCTTCTTCATCTTGGACTTCAGTCTTTTCCCCTTTTACTCCTTGTTCGTGCTCGTTGGCAGCCATGGTGGAACATGACCAGTCTTGCTTATTCTGCTCAACATCTATTTCGTTGTCTTCTTCTTTTCTTTCCTGGAGAATATTTGAACCATTTTCTTCATCTCCAGTTGTTTCAACAGCTTCCTGACAACTGAAAGCATTATGTTCTTCACATGGGCTGGAGTCACCTCTTGTTGCTGGCATTGATGAACATTTTGGAACAAACGACTGTGCATCTGGGTTGAGCTGAATGCTGGCGATGGCGGCGTTTATTTCGGTCTCAAGTTGAGCCATTGTTGTACCATAGAGTCCATCATTTTGATTGCATCTTTTTATGAAATCTTTCCAAATGATGCGACAGTTTCCAACGGTACAAAGCGATACGGGATCACCGACAACGGCCACCAAACATCTCGCCCTTGTGACTGCTGTGTTCAATAATTTTGGATCAGTCAAAAATTCCCAGTACAATTGTCGATCAACTCCACTTTCCTTTAGCTCCTGCTCCTGTGGCTTGCAGGTGTGAAATGTACGGACAGTGCTAATAAAAAGCACTCGGAATTCCTCCCCTGTTATAAAATAAGTAAGGAAAATAACACAGGGCATATTTGATTCAGTGAAGAGATTTAGCAGCTGGTGAAGAGAGAATAACATAACTTTCATTCTTTTATGACAAGCAACAGCACACCTTTTCGCCTTTGCCGTGTCACGTAAGCCCGATGCTTAATCTCTTTAGTATTAGTTTGGTCACGTAAATTTTTAATTTTGACAGTCCAATTTGTTAGTCGGTCAAAATGGAGTAAATTATTGTCTTCGAACTTGACAAAGAAGTATGAACATCTGCGTGCTCGCATTACCTTGGACATTATGGATTGTGTCCACCTTCACATCCGTAAAAGCTCTTTCCTTTCTCAGTCTATTTCGAATAGCTTGGACCTTTAAATGACAAATAAAATGTTTTAATATTTACGAGACGTCATTCATTCGTTCCTTCATTCGTTTGATCGTTCGCTCGTTCATTCAATCGTTTGGTTGTTCGTTCAACATCCATCCATCTATCAATCTATGCATTTATATATGCGTACATTTATGCATTGTCCACTTTGGCTGTAAAAGCGTGAGTGTGAAGGTATGAACTGGAGATTCGTGGAATTAAAAAAATGAGCTGAGACCTATTTAATTAAATGTGCGCGTGCAGCCGTATTATTTACGGTCGTCAGCTGGCCATGGAGTTCATAACTCATGCAATACCAGCGGTCAGGGAAAAGTTTCATAATCTCACCTGGTAACGGTAGGAGGATAGAACTGCGATCTCAG
>NC_090890.1:7408968-7423968 GCF_036669925.1 Montipora capricornis
TCATAGGCCTAGTAATGTTGAACAAAAATAAAATTCAGCACTTGGCCGTAGTACTCACCGTGCAATTTCGGCCTTCATGAATCCCTCCTCCACGTGCAACAATGCATGCATGATTTTCTTGTAATTGTTGCGACTTAATTTTTCATCAGGTATCTTTAAATTTTCCTGAAGGCTGTAAACTCTCGACCAGTGCATACCTTGGAGAGTTGCCCCCGATTCAGGAACGAGCCTGACCACTTGCACGGACCTTTCGTTCCAGATTGCGGCAGAAGGAACATTAGAAGGACTAAGTGTGGAGGCCTCGCTATGTACATCCGCGTTAAGCTTTTGCACCAGGTAAGTTTTCTTTCCAAAGTCGAAAACGACGCATTGATCAAAGCTTCCATACAATGACGATGCGAATGAGACAGTGAGGGAAACTCGCAAGCGCCCAGATGATTTGACTTCGGGTGCTTTGTACCAGAATCCTGTAAGTTTGGCAGTATAACATGTTCTGTAACTTTGCAGGCCGGCCGTCTCCTCATAACAGCCCACACTTATTTCAGACAGCTGATAGACATCGTGGTATTTATAAAGTAGCAGAACGTGGCGAAGGCATCCTATATCCTTTGTCTGTGGAAATTAGAAAAGAAAAAAGCAATTGACTTAATTGCGCGCCCACATTACTTCAGTCGTCATTTTCAAGGCCCTCGAAACTCTTTACTCTATGACAGAGTAAAGTAATCTGTTTCCATTGGACATCAAATGGGCTATATAATTCTGTTTTCCATGGGATATAAGCTATGTTTATTAGAAATTCAGTTTCTAGTATTATTTATGTATGACTTGCTCTGCGCAACATGTTATCGATCCGAAACCGGGAATAGTTGTCGAACCATGTGCCCTTGGAATGGCAGCTAAGACTACCGAAATTGGGAATTCCTAGATTAACAGCTGGAACGATCAGAATTGATGTATTATCATTTCTGGAAAATTTAGAAATAACTTCTTGGACTACATTGTTGTGCACGTTCTCCACTCAGGCTGCCGGCACTGAACAAGTCTTCCGCAAACATTTGAATACTGATCTCTATCACAATCAGCAAAAAGTCTTTATCGATTGCTGTTCATTTCATTTTCTCGCTTCTCGCAAGCTTGTGTGTGACATTTTTATTCTTGGTCTGGAAATGTTGAAAACTATAGGTGTCAGAAGGTCAGCTTGTGTTTATTTACTGCAAGAAGAAATTGTTCTTGGATTCAACACACGTTTGAAGACTTGGTAAACTTGAAAAAGAAGAAATTGTAGGAACGTAGAATAAGAGCATTTCATCTAAAGCTACAACTGTGTATTGCTCGTGCCACACGAGACTATCTTTGGTTTACTTTACAGTCGCTTATCGCTAACCGCTTGCAGTATTTACAAAGAACCGGGCAAGCAGCGAATTAAACTATCTTGCCTTGTTATTTCCATTGCGAATTGCTTAGGTATAAAAGAAATATGTGTTGCTCGCTTATTAATTAAGGTCCAGGTATAGGTTCAAACAACTAAGTACCACGCGTAGAAACTGTATTTCCCTCTTGAATTCACTGCAGACGTAGCAGCTCTTCGCTTCATAGAAAAGCGCTCGAAATAGCAAGGCATTCCGCTGTTTTCAGATCGAAATTCATTTAATTTCACAGGATAGTCCTCTTCGAGAATCTTCGAAGTTTTTGTTATTTTCCTGACCAAAGTGTTGTAATTTTTCTTTCAAGTCCAATATAACGCAACGCTGCTTGCCCAACAAAGGCGCACACTGTAAAGTGGGTGAGTAAGGTTCTTTAGGTTTCTGCTGTGTTTTAAAGTTATAAGCGTCTTTCCTTCCCTTCGATCTCTCTCTTTTTTCGATATTATCAAAGTTTGCACAAATTAAACCTACTATTTTAGTTTCTGCCGTGTGTAAGCGTTTTGCTAAAAGCATCTCAAAACTGATTTTGTAAGGGAAAAGCAGATGTGGTCATGAATGGTTCTATATCACCCATCTAGAAAACATGTAAGGCCCAGGCTTAATATTGAGACATCAGTTTTTTTCTTAGAGCCGGGCCAAACGTACCAAGAAAGTTAGGTGCTAACATAAACCCCCAATATGTTGACCGACAACTGAATGTCCGGACGTCTTGTTACGGCTTAAGTGTAGCAGGAGGAGCAGACGGCGCAGGACAGTGGATCGGGGGAGGGAATGGGGGAAGGATGGGGGCTTTTCACAAACTGTCTCGTTAGGAATAATAAGTTGTAGGACCTTTTTGACCTTTCAGGTTTATTTTTCCACTAAGCTAGACAGACGATCTCCCGTTGAAGCAATGGTGCGTCTAGAATGTAGCCATTGCCTTTGTTTCAGTGGAAGAGCAATCGACATGCTAATCTAAAAGATCTCAGACTGAGCTGGAAGTTCAAAGGAAACAAGTGTATTGATTATTTGAACATTTAGACAAGAGGTCTACAATGGAAATTAGTCATTGCGAAACTTTAGATTGGGTAATTTGCTTGGATTTGGCTCGGCTCTTCCCGGTTTTAAAACCCTTGTCCGCTTCTAATAATAAGGCCCCAGTATTACAACCTTAGACTCCGTGCAAAAGGGCGCAGCAATTCCCGACATTGGAGGGAAAAGTAGTTTTGGCAGATGTTGGATGGTGTTGGGAGTGGTATGCAAACCGATACAACAACTCTCAACAGTGTAAACACCTGAAGTGTATTATAGGAAGGATACTACCCGTAAACTAACAAATACGGCTTCCATATTGTTTTCAACATGTTAATGCGTTTCTATCTCCATGGAGACCCGCATATGTATAATGCGCTTGCCTTGTCCCAGCAGTGTTTGAGAGCTGTGCAAACGGATCCAACAGTTTTGCGCCGCGCTTCGGCGATCACGGAACAAGAGAAATGTTGTGAGTTGTTGGTTCCAAATTTTGTCCAGTTTAAAACTTCGCGCAGCAACACGCAACACGCAACAACATGCAACAGGGAGTGCAAACGGAAGGAACATGTTGGGAGATGTTGACCAACAATGTTGCGTCCGTTTGCATGGAGCCTTCAGCGTTACGCTCCCCATAAGTACCAGGCTTTTTTTTTCTTCTATTGCGCCGCTCTACCAGGAGTATGAAATAGAAAGAGTCCATCACCCAAGAGTAAGATTTACCCAAATTCAGCGTCAGAAAAGTATCTATTTTTAAACCAATTGTTGGTTTTCACTCACGTGATCAACAGGCATGTTTTTCAACGAAAACAAAAGGAAGCGTTTGCATAATAATAGAGTTGTATTCCCGGAGGATTTGGTCGGGGCACCAACATGGCCGCCTTTTCTTTGTCTAGGGGCACCAACATGGCGGTCGTCACGTCATGTGAAAACCGAGGATAGACCAAATCGGCAAACTCAATGTTGTAACTAATTCAAACCCTTTTGGAGGAATAAAACGTTTTTTCCGGGTATTTCCATATAATGTGAATGCTACATATTGTAATGCAAGTACAATACACAAAGAAACTTAATCCAGATTTGGTCTATTAGTTGTGTTCCCGCAAAACTTGGTTTAAAAATAGACACTATTCTGACGCTGGTGAGGACAAACCTGATACCAGATTGTTAATCTTGTGTATGGATTCGTGGAAATACCTTTATTAAGAAAGCATTACAATTCCTGAATTTGTTGGAAAGGTTTTCCCATGCAACTCAGTTTACTGACCTCAAACAAAAGGGTGAATGTCCACTGGAATCTGTGGACGTCATTACTGTCTTGAAGTTTCACGCTGAGTTCCGGAGGAGTGCAGGTGATATTAACTCCTGCGAGATCCTGCACAAGCTGTGCATTGCAAAAAGAGGAGTGAATTGGAGTTATCCATTGGACATTTTTAGAGACTAGTTGTTGGTAATTGCCATGTATTGACGCAGAATTCAAATGTATTAAGGACCGCCAACAAGTTCCTTGCCATTTGTTTTATGGTATCATCATGGTGGGTTAATCATCCTGGGGCCTATTTCTCAAAAGCCCCAAAAATTGTTCGGGCCCTAAAAGCAATTCGTGAAACTAGGATCTGCTGCTTCTGAAAAGTTTATGTTTGTACATGTTTTCGAAACCAGCAAAAACAAACAATTGCAATTTCACGACTAGATACGTTTTCCTTTTGAAGGCACAAAGCGTTTTATGTCACCCGAAATACGCCCGAAAAGTTTTAAGACTTTCGAGAATCACTAAGGGAGGCTCACTATCGTGGTATGTTTAAAGTTTAATTTTGACCACAAAGAACCCAGGATTAGTAACAATCGGGTTTTGGCACTGACTTCCATGAACAAAATTTGCAAATTGTATTATCTATCCATTATAATACTACCCAGCCGCAGGAGGTGGCATAAGCACAGTATGTGTTCACCTATGGGCCGATCTCGGTCGACAGAGCGTAGTTGCATGAGAGGCAGTCCTCCCAACTGGCTTTTTACATACTCATTTTTTTACTGATTACTTACATTTTCCTGAAGTCCTTTCAAAATTGCTGATGTTAATTCAATGGACACAATTTCTTCATTGTCTTGATTGACTTTCATTCGTTTTTCCCTCTCTTTTCGTTGGTATTCTTGTTCCCATTCTTTTATTTCCTCGCTGCTATGGGCAAAGATACATCCCCGCCCAAACCTGCATCGTTCCCGAGTGTAGCAACTGAGGAGACAAAAGAGAACACATAAAACTTTGACTGATTTATTATTATTGCAAGCTTTTAATAAATCTTGCATGTTCTCTTAAGCCCTTGCTAATACAGATATGGAACATTTAAAATAGGCGTAAAACTGAAGTGAAAGTCGCAGGACATGCCTGCATCATCAGAAACTGCAAGAAAGGCGCCCCTCTCTGAGCATGGCGCAGAATGGCCGGACATCATTAATATTCATATGACTAATCATCGCATTAGCATAAAAGTGACGCGCTGAAGCGCGAAATTTGAAAGCGACAAACTACATTTTTTAAAAGAAATGGCGCCAGAAATGGGCAAACGCCCTACTTTAATTTTCATTCTAAAAGCATCTCGGTTGTAGAAGTCCTAACTTGTAGGCTGCAAAATGAAGACCAGATTACAATTATTTTATCGAGACGCTCGGGAGATGTACACGACTTGTAAAAACTATTGGAAATTTGAGTTAAAATGCGAGTGCAGCCAGGGAGGAATGTGTGCAGCTGGCTCCCACGTGGCTTCCTCAGGTCTATAACCAGCCCAAATTAAAAAGATACTCCGCGGTTTTTTCTCTTGTTCGCTTAGCGACTATTCGCTCAACGATGGACTCATCGGGTAGGACGGTGACTTGTTTAGCTGTCTAAAATGCCCTGCTTTGGGTCGGCAACGCTTTTCCATGACGATAAAGATGTGAGAACTGATGATTATTCAATCTGCGAACGGTTTTTAAAAGTTTATCTTTAGTTGTCATGACAACAAATGACACAATAGAGGCGTCTGAAATTGTGATTATGCATGAAGAACTGTCACTATAATAGCACAGTTAAAGCTAACATATTGATTCATGCATTGATGGGTGGGTTTTAAAAGGTAATTACAATTTTTAGCCATTTTCAAACACGAGCGGGAGACCGCACTTAATGTTCGGTTCGCGAGCGCAATCAAAGCAAACTACATGCGAATGATTGATCAGGGTCTGGGTGCGATAGAATGAAATATGACAGGAACGGGAATGCGAAAGAACGTTTCTGAATACTGGTCAACCAAACCAATGTTTTCTCTTCGACTGCTGGTCGGTGATACCAGCCACCCCGCCATATTGTTCTGTATTTTTGATCGACAAACTCAAACCCCTCGTCTTACACATGACGCGAAAAAAGCGCAAATAAGTTAAAATGTGCGGTTTATACCCTAACTTTACGTCCTAATATAATTCCTCCGTGGTGTAAAGGGACCTAATGAGATGCCTTCAAACCAACTCTACATGCGAAATTACCCTTTTGTTGTGTATCTTAAATATCTCGGACTGAGCATAATTGACGAATTATGTGACGAATGTCACTAATCAAGTAATTTGTTTTCCTTTCAACTCTGCCACAAATAATTGTGCGGAGAAGTTTGATCATCATCATTTCACTTTCCATGTCGCCAGCGTAACGCATCCGAAACGCATCAGAAATTCGTTCATCATGTTGGCTTCATGCCGGCAGCTTAACGGGTGCTTGGGACTTGAGGCCACAATAAAAAGCATTAAAATATCTGTGCTTGGTTTCAGCCGTAAGATTGATCGCGATTCCACCATCGACAATCTCTTAATCGGTCAAAAAGAAATCTAAACCGAAAATGTATCGAGCGACAAACTATAAAAGGCTCAGAGAAGCCAGCGAGTCGATTTCGTAATGGAGGCCTCTCAGAGAGCGGCGCACACTTGTGTTTTACTCATTAGAGTTGCGAAAAACGCTTCTCAAACTCATTAATAATTCATAAGCCAAAAACAAAAGAAATCACTACCGTGAAGGAAGTTCGGATATGTGGTCTTAATTAGCATAACATTTCGCCAACTTTGATCCCAAATATCTCTTAAAATACTGATTCCTTTGAGACGCAATATCAAACACTCGAAAGAGTGTTTCATCAGATATCCAACCACCTCAAAATCGGTTAAAAAACTCGGCCTTCGGCCTCGTTTTTCAACTCGCTTCTCGGTGTTTGGGTATCCGATGAAACACTCCTTCTCTCCAACTGTCGCACGGGAAAGAAAACCAACTAGTCGGTTCGTGCATTTAAGGCGCGTTTTTTTTTTTTTTTTTTTTTTAAGTAATGACAATTTTTGTCCATTTTCAAACAGAAAAAACAGGAGAGTTTGGCTCTTCCGGAACGTAATTAAAGTTAAACCAAGCATGTTTCGCGTGAATCATGCTTGATGATTTCTCAGCTCTGAATGATGTAAAATGAAACGTGACAGGAACGAAGACAAAAATTGTGAAATTCTCTGTCATTACAATTTAGAGAAGTGGTAAAAATTGGTCGTAACGAGAGGTCTGCCTGCAGTCCACAAATGTGTTAAAACGCTCATGACACAACATACGAACCGGCCACTAAGGCAATAAGCACAAGGATAAGCTTGCACCGTTTACACAGTGAGATTTGGCATACGCAAGCGTAGTAATAACGTCCGAGAAGATCTAGTAAGATTCAAGATGGTGTGCAAATCGTCGTGCTTGTGCAAACTCACGCCGGTTCCCACTTGTGAAATATACACAACCGTATGATGAGCATACGCGCAAGGAAAGGAAAAAGTTTCCTTTCTTGCGCTTTACGCTTATGCTTATTTCACGTTTATTTCAAGCCGGGTTCTCACACGTGTTTTTTAATACTTACGCTTGAACTTGTGCTTATTGCACAAGTGGGAACCGGGCTTAAGCTGTCGCAAATCATGTCGCAAATGAGATGCAGGATTAACTACTGATCAAACTATTTGGAGTGATCGTGTTTGTTCGGAAATCTACTGCCTACAAACTGCTTGTACATTTGATGGACAGTTATTCCACTGGGTATTCGCACCTCAGCATTTGCATTTGTAAGAAACTTACCGCAACCAATTGGAGTCTATTAAGAACCCAGATGGGAGTTCAAGTGAGACAAAAATAATTTATGCCAGAAAGCAAGTATATGTCCTACAAACAATAGCCATTCTGAGCCATGGCAGGTTCTGGGGGATGGGGGTAGTCATATGGAATGAACAAGTGTCAGCTAGGAGGATTCCTAAACTTGTGAATAAGTGTCCCTGTCTTAATTGTAGTGCCTCAAAGAAATCCACGCGGAAAGGCACCATTCAAGGCTCTTCGAACGCGCAACAACGGGGGCGATTTGTAAAAACCGTATGGAAACCACAAAGATACCTTCTGCATAACTTGTAAGCGCCATTTTTCACTCCAGGAGGGGAAGGTCTATACTGCAATCGTGTATTAGAAAGGGTTGCCTCTTTGGTTACCTTCCCAGGCGATCCTGTCAGAGTTTCTCGTGGAGTGGGGAGAACTATGGAAAAAAAAAAGAAATGATGAGTTGGCTTTGATATAGGCTGACGTTTCAAAAGAGTCGTTTAAACTCTCTACATCCCTCTTAAGAGTAGCCATATGTTGGGAAGACAAATTAAAACTGCTACTTTGTTAATTTGTTGAAGTAAATTAACAAGATATGCAAATGAACTTGACTCACCTCCTTCTCTTTCTAAAGTCCACATAAGCTGTTCATCCTCTCCGTGAGCAAACGAGCACGGTAATCTTAAGCAAGGGACGTTCATGGAGTATTGTCGACACACTGTGAATGCCACATTGGCGGGAACCTTCTCTGGATATGGCCTTATTATTTGCCATTCTTTATTGCTGTCATTCCATATTGCATACTCTAGCTTTGAACGGTTCTCGCACCCTTTGCAGGCTTTAACCTTTTCATTTACGCTAGCTGGTCGCTTACGATTCTTGTTGAGGAAGTGGTTGCAAACGACAACCACATTCTTTGGTATCCTTCTAAAATCGCTAACCGCGTCAGGTGATTTCTCTGTAATATTTTTAAAAGATGACACTTGGCTGCCTTGATTGCGACGGGTTTCAAAAAGAAGAGAAGCTGTAGATCTCCCTGTTGAGGCGGAACTCCACGCAGACGAATTGATCCTCTCGATGACGTCTGTTTGAATCCCTTCCTTTAATACGACATTTTCACTTGTGTCTTGGGACGTTACATCTGGTGTTGTGCATCTTTGAGTGTCAGCAGTAAGATCTTCTGTATTGACATGGGACGGCGTAATGGTAGATGATGTCGAGCTAATTTGTGAAAGGCCTCTCTCGGAGGCCTCAATAGGTGTGGACCAAGTTGAAAAGATCGGAACATTTGAAGTAGAGTTTTTCAACGATACGTGTCCTAAGCCAGGGAATTCGTTCTCACTCGACAGAGATAGGTTTAAAGAGGCTGCTGAGGCGTTCTCCTGAGTGTCTGCGATCTGTTCTGGAAAACGTGAAGTAGGCAACACCCCAGTTGACATGGACTGCATTCCCTTAAATCGCTCAGCTGAAATAATTTGTTGAGGTGTCGGAAGAACTATCGAGATTAAATAAACAAGTTTGTGAGATGATACCTGCAGATAACGTTGCATTCAGGCAATTTAGTACTAGGCGTAACATAGAAACAATACTACTCTTGCACCGTCGACCTTTCATCGTCTACTCTGCTCCAATGTGCTATCTACAGACAGTTTCATTTAAAACTAAACAAGACTCTTTTGGATAAACAAAACTAGTAAAGATACTCACTTCCTTGGCGTTCCATTGTCCACATAGCCGATTCTACTTTGCCATGAGGGAACGTGCATGGCTCCTTTGGACAAGGCCTGTGTGTCGCAAAATGTCGGCACACATCCAAAGTGGCTTTTGGCGGGACCTGAAAAGCGGGATAGGGTCTTATTGCTTGCCAGTGGCGCATAATGTTGTTCCAGACAGCGAATCTTAAAAGGCTGTGCCTCTCAGGATGTTGACAAGTGGTACAGACTCTCAACGACGGAGCAGTTTGTCCTCGCAAAAAGTGGTCACACACTACAAAGACACCGTCAGGAATCGTGTTATGGCACGGTCGTTGGTAATCATTGAGGCTTCGTAAACTGATGTTGGCATCACTGAAATGTTTGAAAGAGCTAACAGTGGTTACACCTCTTATCGACGGTACCGGGAAAGAGCCTGTATTGGAGTAATTACCGAGAGGAAGCCCTTGGTACGGTTGCTCGGAGTTAATGGTTGTTGACTGTTGACTTTGTGAGGTAGTTGGAGGTGACGACTGCAAACAAGTTTCCTTTGAGGCATGCCCAACAGCGGAGTAAGACGTATGTATGGAGCCCTGACCTGACCTTTGAGACAAACGATTTTCCAGGGTTGGAAATTCCTCGAAAGTCGAGAGATTTGGTGCCTTACTTGTATTTTGATTTTTTGTTCCTTCCATTTCGTTATCTGCACGGTTCAGTTTTATGTTCTTCATAGAACCTGATTGGGGCGTTAGCATTGACTGTGAATGCAAAGTTTCTCTGTTTCCTAAGGCAGTCTGTGATAGCTGGTTTTCCAACTGGTTCTGATGATATGATGCTGGCTTACTTGTACTTGCTTTTGCAAATTGTCCAAAGGGACGGCGTGAGCGTCTTACTTCAGTAAACCCATCCAATAATTCGTCTTCCTCGTCACCAACAAAAGTCGCAGGAAGTCCAGAAGGTAATTGAAAAAAGGGTGGAATATTTTCTGAAGTGGTACGATCGAAGTATCCCAGGCTTATGTCGTCGGTGTCTCCAGTGACTGAGTAGGTGTCTTGAGAATTGTCTTCCTCTGACATTTCATCAGATGACTGGGTTTGGGTGTTTGGTAGTGGTTTCTGATCTGCAAACATATGCGAAGTTCGCGTGTTACTCACAGGTCCAACTTTTTCTCTCCCTCAGAGACAAATAAATATGGTAAGGCTGATTGTCCGGAAGAAGCATATTTCCGGAAACTGAATTTTAACCCTCTACGACATTTGCTTTATTCCCCTTAAAACACATGCAGCAATTCGCACAAGTGAATCAAGAAATGATTTTCTGAAGAAACCGTGATTCTGTACCTTCGGGGAAGAGGTGGGGTAAGATCGAAGTCTGCAGAAACGGGCGTTTAGATGATGAACTACAGTAACAACATAGAGTAGCAGACTTTCAAATGTCTAACCTCATGGATGATCCTTGCCAGTGAAGGCTTAAAGTATGAGTTGCAGAAAATGAAGTGTAAAGAACTCTTCGAGCGTTAAACGAGGTCGAGATAATAAGATGTAATAATTGACAGCCTGTGGCAAGTCACTCTTTTTTGTTTTACCTGAACTAGAAGCATTCTTCGCTTTCTGACTTTCCGCTTTTTTCTTCTCTTTCTTCCTCGTTTTCTTTCGCTTGTTTTTCTTTCGTTTATTTTCGACCTTGTCTATAATGACAAGAGAGATGAGCTGAGCTACATGAAACTTTAGTAAGGTTTTAGACATCAACATCAACACAAAATGGTCTGAATATATGAAGAACTGAAAAACTTTGACAGACATCTGTTGTCAGATACGTCCGTGCCATCCTAAACGTGCATAAAAGATTGTGCGATGTGGTACAACTATATGAAAGAAAGTTCAATGATAATGACAGAAGGTAACAAATACCTCTTACTAACCGAATTCCAGGTCCGTACTGTAAGTTACAGACCGAGTATTTTTCGCACTTGGGCCATAACTTAACGGGAAAAATACGAGGATCTGTAACTTACAGTACGGACCGAGAAAACGAGATTAGTAAGATATATATGGTATCTCCGAGTTAATCAGAAGCCCTGCAAAGGAAACTAGTTGAAGTCAAGCGCAACGTTCATCTGCCACAGATGATTGGTAAACAGTTGCACAACTTTATTTCGCAAAACCAAAACGAACAAGAGAGACACAGTAACGGGCAAAAATGAGCAGGGGAGATCTGTGCGACAGAAGAGAAAAAGCTCACCATAATTTTTGGTTTTCCCATTTCCGACGTCATCATACTGCATGGTTTCCTCGGGTGCTGTGGAAGAAATGATGTCACTGTAAAAATGTTCAAAGGAATTAGCCTCTCATAGAATCAAAAGACAAGGCAGTTAATTAAACTTCTACCAGTTTCTGCTGAAGCGACAAGTTTATCCTCTTCTTCTTCTATACACTGCTTCTGCTGATGCCAAAAAAAAGTCGTTGTTTTCAATATCGTATGACCACGTATTGTGAATCTGTTGCAAGATGCTATGAAAAGCTCTTAGCAACTGCAAAAAGAACGCCTTTCTCTCTAAACCTCTGGTATCCTTCCCTTTCATTGAATTAAATGAATGAAGTTGGTGTTATTAGTTGGTATTGTGAAATCCGATGTCTGAGATTTCTACCCATGACAAACAAGTGGTAAGGTAAGAGATGGTTAAACTTTTAAAAGAGGCAAAGCTCAGGACATGGACACACAAAACACGAATTCTAGCCATTTCCTTGAAGAATAACACCATAAATGGTTTTCCTTGCTCTACCTTTTCTTCGGCATTGGATACAGGTTTGTTGGCCCTCTTTTCCACTCGACTTCCTTCGTAAGATAGATCCAGTTGGGATCCAGCCTGTAAAGTTAGAAAAGGATAGAGCATTGATTGAATGAAGGCATTCAATATTTGGGACTATTAAGATGAGAAACTGGTAAATGTTTTCAAGTCATCTTTCTCGAGGTGGGCCAGCCAAGAAAAACATATTCCGACAAAATTTAAGAATGTCATTTAAGACCACCTTGAACCATGGATTTTACAATTATCCAAGGCAAAATGGGAGCAAGGCATAATCATGTGACGATATCCTACCCCTATATAATAAGTATCTTCAATCAAGCCTGATTGGCACCCAACATAGGCAGCACAGACAAAGGAAAGTTCGAACTCTTTCAGCTGAAGAGGAGTCGGGACGAGGGAAAGAAAATCTAGTGACTATAAAAATGATGTAAGTGATCTAAGTAGTCTGACCATTTTGATCCGTTTTGTGACAATTACCTGACACTTGAGAGATTGATGATCCCCTTTATTGGTTGATTCGTCAGTTTCATTTCTTTCATAAGCTTCTTGCTTTTCCATCGTCGAAACGGACTTAGTTGCAAAGAATATAGAAAATAATTTCACGTTAACACTATCGTTCTTTCACTGGACCAATATGTTACCATACACATTCACTGTATCGAATGATATCTTCCACTTAGAGCTCCAACAGTGGCTCGTCAGGAAGAGTAGCTCATTCTACAAGATACTCTTACTCTTTCCAACTATATATATAAACGAGAATTGACTTATGTAGGTACTATTTCCTATCACTGTAAGGTTACTATTTTTCAAGTCTTTTTCTTCCTTCCTTTTTTAAGGAAAGATAGTTTTTTTTCCAACTCCTCTCTCAAACCAAACCCATCATCTATTAAAATACGAATGATCCCGAATCTTTCCCTACCTATGTTGCTGTCATGACCTACCTCTCCATTGGTTATGCGCCGATCAAATCTAAATTTCAATATCCCCCCCGCACCGGGCAAACCCCGGGCATTTCACTTTTTTCTGCGCCCGGGGGTGGAAAATTTGACCTTAGCATCGGTGAGGTGGGGACGATTGAACCGGAAGTGTCAGGTTTCAAATGACTTTTTTTCGGGAGCCGATGTCGCTGACAGCTTGAAAACACGTGCTTGGGTTAGATGGAAGAGTTTGAAGGAAAAGCGATTGCCTTACAAAAAAGATCTTCAAAAGTTTTCCTAAAAGGAAGGCCTTCATTTCATTGTTAAAGCTGTGCGTTTCTGTTACAGGTAATGAACCGACACTGAACAATTTAATATAAATGTAGTCGTAAACGCTCTTGGCTCGGTTGTTGATAAGTATACAGTACCCTCGTTAAACAATCTTCGCAATGTTTCGGAGTTAGAGCAGCATAAACTTACTTACATGATTGACATTGTCCGACTTAATAAATTCAATTTCAAGTCACTTTTAATAGTTTCAATATTATATTTGTGTTTTGTGGTTGCTCAAGTCTGGTGAAAACGGCATCGTCATATAAAAAGGCCACGACAAATGTTTTGGCATGTTTATACACAAGCTTTATTAAAGATGACAGGAACCCACGACGATTGTTCTTTAGTAGGATTTGACAGACAAATCTGACGATTGGTAGGGCATTTGAACACCATTTTGGCCCGCGGGGCAGGAATTTGAACGATCCTATCTCTAAAAGTTCAAATTCCTGGAGTTTGCAAGGCGGGTGGGGGTGGGGGGGGGGGGGGGTGGGTAAAGGGGGAAGTTTCGAGTTGATCGGGGCATTAAGTGTTTTTGGCTGCTGTCAGTTAGTATCGAATCAACCTCGAATTACACATATCTTTATATAGTATATATCTATGTACCAAAACAGTGTGCTATTTGCTGTTTTGCAGGGCGATACGTTTGCTTTTTATTCTCCCTTGGTAAACCCTATGACGTAATCAGTGGCACGAAAAGTTAAAATGCCCTACCGTTTCTTGTTTGATCCCTTTTGAATTCTTCAACATCTGTGAAATTCGCTTCATCATTGCTCGGGCCTCTTCATTGTCAGGCTCAAAATATAGGACTGAAACAACAAAAACAGTGCCCATAGCCAGAAGATTTCTTATATCTGAAAACCCTCCTTCAACAAAGAAATATTCAATGCATATTGTTTGTTCCACAGTCACCGGCGAAGGGAAAAGAAAAGAAATCTTAATGAGCGAACATCTCCAAACCGGTTGATCGGCGAACTCAAGGTAGCAAAGGAATCAAATAATAAAATATATGACTTTTCTTTGTACCATTACAGTATTGTGGTCTTTGTTTTTCCCATGCATTATAGCATGCTATTTTTAAAACCTCTATACAGCGGTGATCGTAGATCGGATAGTTATACAAAATCCCTTTGTCTGAAAACAGTAAGACGACTATAACACGTTACAACTCTTTAAGATATCACAAGTTTGAAGTGAAAATAAGCGATGTCAAAATTCTAACAGAAACACTTTTTTTTGACTGCAAGAAAATCAAACAAATTGGATTCCAAACATTTGCCCTTCTTTAGTAAGAGTGGAGGTTCGCTTTAATAGGCAGTCAGTTCAGGATGTGTCCGACATAAACTTGTCGAGCAGATCAAATAATTTGCTTCCAGAAAAAATGGCTCGGTCTATTATAATGAGAAACAGGAAAACGAAAGCAATTTTTAAAATTTGCATACCCCTCTTGCAGTCTTCTTCTGCTTTGCTATGTCTTCCCTGAATGATTGAAAAAAAAAAAGAAATAATTAAATTGAAATAGGGCAACCAGAATTGTCCTTTCTTCCTCATTCCTTTCTCTGTCACCTGGTATTACTGTTACGGATTAGATGCCTCCTTGAGCGCTATTGATATAAACGACGAATTGATAGTTTATCCAAAATATTTTTTTTTGCAGATAAGACTAATGAAACTTGTGAGTCATATA
>NC_090890.1:7428968-7441468 GCF_036669925.1 Montipora capricornis
GTGCATTCCGAATCGAAGTGGAATTTGACAGTGTTCATTTTTGAGTAGAGGGGAAAACCGGAATAACTCAACCCACATATGACGCCGGGACTGGGAATCGAACCTGGGTTACATTGGTCAGGGGCACCCAACTTCAATTTTCGGAAAATATCTGTTCGGAAGACGATTTGAGATCTAGAATTTTCGGAACATTTGTTGTAAAATTTCTTGCTTGCCTACCTCTCTTAGGATTTTCGAACATCTGAAAAATGGAATAATTGCCCATTTTTAACGGATTTTTACCCTAAAAAGGTCACCTAGAATTTTCGAGAGCCTTTCTTCTGGCTGCAATTTTCGAAAAGGTAAGTTTAAAATATGCCTATATCTACCGTTTAAATACTAAAATACGTTTAACAATGCTATGTTTAAGTGGTTTTGAACTATATTCTCGTTGGGTGCCCCTGATTGGTCGGAGGCGTATGCTCTCACTCATTCGTTAATCCAGCTCGATTGGCAAATACATGCATTGGTGCATTTGCGGATTAAAAGTTTTGAAAACGCTGAGATAGTTGTTTCAAGCTTACCATCATTGATAGCACCATCAGCTGCCTAATTTCCTCACTATAAAGCAAAGGGCAAATTCAGCAAAAACCAGTTTTAGTTGTCTGAAATCTCACCACTGCGCCATCTCTACCCCCTCATAAACCGACCTTTATATCGTAAATATTACCTTTTATAACATAAAAGGCAAAATTACTAAATGCTGCTTGGCTGAGACAGAGGGCATTATTCATTAATTTTGGTAATTGCCCCGGGCAAAGTTACTTAAAATTCATTGGTTCTTAAGTCGCTTAGCAACAGTGAAGAAATTGTTTTGTGGCTTAGGGTTTTTCAAACAATGGCGTCTCGTTTCGAAGGGGTGAACGATGAATTTATTGGAGAATTGAGGCAAATAAGCAAAAATAAAAACACTAAAAAAAAGCACAGAGCACTGGAAAAACGTTTTTGTGTGGTGGGCAAATGAAAGAGAGCACGGCAGGAAAAAAAAGCTCGGAAATGATACTTTCAGCATTCTCGGCGGGATATCAAAAAAATAAACGTGGATCACTCATGAAAGCCGTTTTAAAATTTTTATTATATGTTCCACACCTATCCTCCCAGGTCAGCCGTGATTCTTCGCCACCTTCTGCCATTATCGACCGTGACTTCAACCCTGAAAGTAAATCAGAAGTGGAGCAGAAGCAACATACTGGTTTATTCCGTGGATACCATTAAAATATTATATTCATTCACTTTCTAAAATCGCCGCGCCTCATTGGTCTAAGTTCCGTTACCTAGCGACATCCAACTGACAGAGTACGTCATTTAAAATAACGCACAAAAACTGTGCAGTGCAGTGTTCAACACGGCATGGCTATTTCGGCAGTGCCCCTCCACTTTTCTCCCAAAAAGTAAAAACACAAGCATAAAATGTTGGAAGTAGGATTTCTTCTTCCAGAAGTTTAAACAACAAAATGTCAATAAATCCGGATAGAATCACTTCTGATAAACTTTAATTACAGTACGTACCATTTCCCTAGTTCATATTTTTACTTCTTTTATTCGGGCTTACCCCGAACCCAAAACCCCAAATTTTAAAATAAAAGTTGCTTAAAATCTTTGTGAACCCTCAGTTTTTCTGGGCCTGCTACGGCCCTGTCCAGGGGTGGGGAGTAGGGGCTGGGGGTACGAGGTGAAGGGTACCATAGCTGAAACAAAGAATGCCGTGCCAAAATCCCAAAAACAAAATCTTCTTGGCTGTTAAGTTTGAAATAGTTGCTTGCAAGATTCAAACAGTTTTCAGTACAAGTTTATGCAACAGAAATGACATGAAAAACTCGCTAGATGATGTTTTGTCGAAATTTTAAATTTAGCGGGCTGTACAGCGGGCCGTACTGTAGAATACGGCCCGCTAATTTAGCCAATTACAGCGTGCGTACTATCTGAGACATATAATAATCCCTCATATTGGCCCTATTCCCATCGTATTCCCTCTTAGGTTATTTTTAGATGATATCAATTTTCCCGCGGATAATGTTACCGCGCGCGTTACGTGGTAGTTTCGTGGAGGAGAGAAAGGGCAGCAAATTATGTACGATGTCATTCTCCGTTTTCAAAATTGAGTTTCATGGCCTGATAACATTCATTGTCTGCAAGATACAGGTTTCAAACATATATCCTTGGAATTGCTGAACTGTCTACTTTACAATGATACCAATTTGAAGTATTTCCAATCTATCAAACCTTGTCAAGAGATTATGAAGAGGTTAGCATTTTTATAAAGGTTTGGGTTGTTTCAGCTATGGTGCCCTTCACCCCCTACCACCAACCTTTACCCCACCATTTACCCTCACCCCCTACTCCCCACCCCCGGAATAGTCATGCCGGTTCAACATGGCTTCGACTTTGAGATTTCCCCGGGCTCGAAGAGGAGAAATTGCTGAAATTATCGACAGTGCGCATGCCATCCCAGCAAATACAAAACGGCAAACCAACTGGATACACGAAATTTTCAATATTGCAGTCAGCTTCGCTTGGTGCAGTATTCAAACTTTCTCGTTCATTGCACTGTAAGCGCGTGCGTGAATTGGAACAAAACAAGAACTAAGCAGTCTCTAACCCATAATTACAATACACTCTTTTTTTATGAGAAACTTTCTTGATAACAACGTTCAGCCACTTAAGCCCCCCTTCCCTCCCCCCTTTTTTTTTTGTTCGTTTAGCGCCGAATACGTTTCTTCATATTGGGTCGGTCGGATTGAAAAAAGAACCTAAAAATAAAATCACAAGTAGTCTCAGAATCGGTGGACTGCTAAGTCAGCAGCCTGGAAAACAACAAGACGTGAAACCAAAATCAATATAGCGGAAAAGTTGATTGATGTGATCGTAAAATTAAGACAACGTGGGAAAAAGCGACATAAAAATGGTTCCTTTTTTTGGTTGAAAATGTCAAAAAATTGGGTCGATCGGACGACACTAAACAAGAAAAAGAGGATGGCCTAAGAACATACCACGAACATACCGGCCAAGGATGAGAGCCCGGGGGGGGGGGGGAGGGGGGGGGAGGGGAGGGGAATTTCTGGGGGGAATTTCTGGGTGGGGATGTGCCGCTGGGACCCTGGAACCCTTAGCCTATACCAGAGCTAGTTCAGCTGAATTTTGCTACCCTATACTGGAGAAAACTCCCACCGATTTCCGTCTAAATTCCGATTCTTGACAGTTAATAATATCCAGAGGTGTTTCATGATAGCCATTTATTGATGTACTGTTGAGGCTGAATTAACTACCTGGGCGACTATGACCTCCTCGATCGCTTGGATAGAACATCAGTTCTATCCGGACGATAAAGGTCGTCTCAGGCGCGCAGGTCCTCGTCAGCGATAGTCTGGGTAGTGTTTCCATATAATCGTCCCGATCGCCTCTGAACATTATTTGAAAGGACTGGGTAAATGTAACTCAGTACACATATTTGTGTACGAACATGGAGCGCGGCTTCTATATCAGACTGGATTAATCCTTGTTCGCCAGTTTCAGTCAACGTTAAAATTCTGGTGTGTGAATTTCATCAGTTGCATTCGTGGCTTAATTCGTGGCTGATCAATGAGAAAATGAGCGGCAAGTTGAAGCTCCTTCGTAACGTAGATGTATTAAGGCGAGTCCAATATTTTAAGCAGCAGCGTCAAAAATGTTTTCTTTTGACGGCTTCTGGACATTTCTTTATCACTGATTGCTAGTTTTCCTGTCTGCTTAAAGACCACTAAAAAACGTGTTGAGGCGGATACCGAATTTATCGTACTTATCTTCATTTCACTGAGAAAGAAGCATTGATCTAGCTCTATGTAAACTTCTGTTGAAACCCTAGTCCTGTTCTGAGATTCCCTCCTACTCCTCTCTGTGTTCGTGGTGAAATTGATTTGTCAGTCCTCGTTCTATTGACAGTGGCTTGCAAACCGTTTTACAGTAAGAAAACTGCATCCGGCTCTAGTCGTCCATCTTCAGCTTACCATTTTGAACCAACACTCGGCCCTCTTAGACATTTCTCTATCGCTGATTGCTAGTTTTCCTGTCTGCTTAAAGACCACTAAAAAACGTGTTGAAGCGGAATTTATCGTACTTACGTTCTTCGTTACACTGAGAAAAAAGCCGCTTTCTTGTCCTAAAATGGTTTTCACAATGCTGTAAAAGCTCTTTTAGGGAGTTTTGTAGCTGTCTACAAAATATTTATCTGTTCGGGTGTTCGCTAGGGGAACTTGAGGTCTGTAGAAATTTCAAGGTTCTATTTTGCCTCCTCCGAACGTTCAAGCAATCGTGACAGGCCTGATCAAAAACTTTACATTACGACTATATTGTAGCTGTCTACAAAATATTTATCTGTTCGGGTGTTCGCTAGGGGAACTTGAGGTCTGTAGAAATTTCAAGGTTTTATTTTGCCTCCTCCGAACGTTCAAGCAATCGTGACAGGCCTGATCAAAAACTTTACATTACGACTATAGTCGTCCTTCCTCCACCGGCCGAAGATTTTAGGTGACGCTTGGTTAATTAAAATATTATTCTTAAGCAAACTTTGACAGAAGATGTAAATCTTCAAATTTTATGCTATTTCCAATTATATCGCAGTTAACCCTTTCTAATCAGTAATATTACAGCGTTCTTTAATGTGGTTTTACCGAAATTTCTACACAATCGGCTTCAGACCCTTCACCACTTTTCCGAAACATTTAGGAAATCTGTTCAGAAAATGTCCAAAACATTTAGGAAATCTGTTCAGAAAATGTCCAAAATCGTAGTGCGTCTCAAACGTCTGAGTTCGAATATTCGAAAATTGTAGCCAGACTTTCTTCCAAACAGATATAACCGAAATTATTCGTTGTGGGTGCCCCTAGGTGAGGGATGAGACAATGGATAACCTGTCAGACACATACTTCATACGTTATTTGGTTCACAATGGGCCACCCTCAGTAATGGCTTTCTTTGACTAAAAGACGTAAGTCCTTCAGCAATAACTCTGACTCAATTTAAGGGCGCGTTCGATTGACCATATTCCGGAATAGGAATACACGGAATAAAAGTTAGAAATCCTTCGTCTTTACGGAGGTTCACATTAAAATTATCAAACACTTGCTAAAATGCTATTTTAAACATATCTTTTCTATCCTTGTTGCTTCAAAAGCGCCAGACAGACCGTTTTGAATCATCACTCCACGTATTCTTATTCCGGAAAACGGTCAATCGAACGCCCCCTAAATCTTGCGTTGTCTCTCGTCCTATTTGGATGCTGTTCTTTAATACCTCGCTCTTGCTACGGTTTCCTACGACTCGTTTACTATAAATTTTAACTCCATGCACGGCAAGGAAGGCAAGACACATATCTAAACTAAAACACTATCATATTTGTTAAAGTACAACTCAGTTACCAAGTTTAGCCGAGAGTGCATCTGCGTAACTTTTAAATCAGTTCTATAAGTCGGAATCAGACATCTCAGTTCATTCAATTTCCTTTTAATTTGACTGGAAGTCACATGCATTCATGAGGTTCTTTTGGTGGATCAAATTAAAAATCGACGGGTAGAAACTTTTTTGACTGAGAGACATATCGTGAACCAGGTGTTTGAAGTTTTCATTGTAAACGACATCCTTGACCCACAAGGAAATAACACTGAAATTCAATATTAGCACATTCTGTCGACTAACAGACTACTCGATTCATACCTTTTGCAGCTCTCACTCGATGCTTCTGTATTTCTAATTACAACAACTTGCTCTTCAAAAAGGCGCACCATCTACTAGCTTTATGTATTCGGGCAGTACTGAATATATGGAACTTGAATGTAGTATTCAAATTACCAAATAATAACAACAATTTCGATTTCTGAGAAATGACGTCAACTTCCTGCTGATTTTTCTCGGAAACCGATAGCAAACCTGTCCGAGCATGTCCAAAAGTCTAAATACAAAAACAGTATAGGTTTTATTACGGCAATTGCGGCTCTTTTGTAGCTGTTCTCGTCTTTTCATTTCATTTGTGTCTCGCGTTTTCGGGAGCAATCACGAGAGCCGGTATAATAGCTGCCGGTTCCTTCTCACGGTAGCAGAGAAGTCGGTTGCATGGCAAGGGTGGAAAGGTACAGTAGTGCGATGAGCAGAACCAAGTTTGTTTTTTGTATAGTTGCCAGGGTAGGCAGCGATCAAGCGTTCTTCCATTTCTTGCGAGGCGAAAAAAGAAGACCTGATCAGTGCAATTTCTTTTAACAGGTTTCCATGGCTGTTGTCCAGAATCTCGACTTTACTTTAATTGGCAGAAAAACAAAAGAGATTTTGATCCCCGCTCCGATTGGTTACAGAATTACAAATCATACTTTAAAATCGTTCTTTGAACTATGGCTGCTCCCAACGTGAACTTGGACAGGATGCTTACAGCCACTATCACTTCGTGTCTCGATTTTTTTTTCTCGCGTACCCTAAGAGAAGGGAATTGTGAGAGCACCCGAAAAAGAGGAGTTTATTTCTTATTGATATTGAATATTAATGATCAAACCGAAGCTTCCCAGAGTCGACAGCTGCCTTCTTCGACAGCAACAACAACCTTTATTTGTACCGAAATAATTAATTATTTTTTTACAACAAATGAAAGCCAAAAATATATATTCAATACGGAATAACCATTCGTTCGTAATTCCTTGACCGGCCACATGTGGCGTGTACGTGTTGTGTTGGGCGGTACTTGCACGCCGGCGTACCAACCCTTCCAATCTTCAAACACCTTCAGTTGGAATTTTCTTACGTCACAGTATACATGATTTCGGAACAGCACTGGCCACACAATCTTCTTCCTCCTCCCAACTTTAGGGGGTCCAAACCTGCTCTCTGTAGTCTCCATTCCGACATGGCAACAAGTGCCTGCTCACAGCTCTCACGTGCTTCTGGGCAACCATGAGGTGTACAAAACATTTTTGACTTCTTTTGAAGTTAGAGAAGTAATTTCAAAAACTTGTGCGTCGTGTTTCATTGGATTTCCTAACGCACGAAAACATTTAAACTACTCGGCCTGCGGCCTCGTGGTTTCAAGTGTTTTCTTGCGTTTGGAAATCCAATGAAGCACTCGCACTCGTTTTTGAAATATTACTTAAACTATGCACAATCGACATTGAGATGTACATGGACACATCTGACATAAAATATGACCCAGAAAACTCAGTCTGACTTATTCGGCCTTGTGGGAAGGTCTAAGAACAGTTACTGTAGATTGAACTTTAATGTGTCCAAATGCAAAATTAACCGAGTGACTCAAAATCGTGAGAAATCTGTCACAGATTACTCCTCCGTTTCGCACGAGGAACCGGTGTTAACATGAAGAAAATCAGAGTAGCATTCGAGAACAATCTTTCGTGGACTTGCATTTTGAGTCAAATCGGTGGCCCTGTTTCATATTTGAACTTCGCGATCGGATCACATGCTTACAAGGACTTGTGTCCGAGCGTTATGTTTAAGCTGTACTTGTTCAGTTTTATGAAAACGTTTATCTGTTTAATAACTAGCAAGGCATGCCAGAACTGCCTTGTCGACCTCATTGTTTTTTCCCTTCGTTGCTTAACCCAAGTTGTCTGTAAAGACCGTTGTATTGATCATGGACGTGTCAAATATGCTCTGTGTGGTCATCAGTTCCAATAATTGCTAACAAAGTACGTGTATTTGACGTCATCAAGTTAAAAGCCGGTACTGCACGCAAAAATTTTATCACCTTTCTCACTTCCCCTATATCATCCAAATCCGTATTTCTGAATAAACTTTTACAGCGAGGTTCCAATAACGTATGAGGTGAATCCATATGATCCATACTTCACTTAAGCGTTTTTTATAATTTACTTATGTATTGGTTTTCCGCGTGAAAACTGTACAAAGCAATTGCCGTACATGACGTTCTAACTGGTGTCTTATTTGTGCCTGCATAATTTTGATGTCACGTAACAAGGAGGTCGTGAAAAAGTAGGTTTATTTGCAAAATTTACGAGAAAACCTGCGCGTAAAATGTACTTTACAGCAATTTCATGTAATCTCCTTTCATACAGCTAAAGAATTTGAGTGCAAAATTCCCTCCTCAGTTGTCATGGCAAATGATTCTTCTTCGGATGTTCCATTCTTGGATCCTAGATCACAAATCCTCTTTCAGATTGTCCTTAATTAAAAACACTCCCGGTAATGGATATCGTTATTCGTCCTGGTAAAATGATGTAAATCAGCAAACTAATCGTACGGATAAAAGCGACTTTACGACAGAGGAAAGACAGTGTTTTATTGCAAATTTCGAATCTCTTTGTCGGCAGTAACCCTTGAGTTACCTTTGAGATCCTCTCAGTGTTGTGTGCCGTTAAAACAAGTAAGTATTTTTAAACCATAACCCATTCTCAAGGAAATTCGCCAATTATCTTTCGCTTTTCATTTTTTTCCGGAAATTACTGTGGTATTTGCGTTCTTTTTCTTGTTGCGTTTTCTTTTTTTGCCCGGCGATGATTCAATTGTAGCTTTCCTTGGAAAAGAGTGGTAGACTGGGAGCCAGAATGTACACGCGAGTGGTTCTGGGATATCATGACGTTCTTTCTGTATTTCAACTTAAACTTTAAAAAATTAACTAAGTGAATGATTTACACTGAATGTCTCCTAAAAAAATCCTTCTAAAAATCATAACGATCTACACTGTACAAAAATTTGCCATTAACATTTCTGGGTGTTTCATACACCTTATTCCAAAATGGCCCCTGGTTTATGCGGATACAACTTGGCCCTTGTTGCCTCGTTCAAGATAAAATATTCTTTTGAATTTTAAGCTTAAGAACGAGGCATCAAGGGCTTATTTGAATAAAAAACAAAAGAATATTTAAATGGCGGCCATTTTGGAATAAGGAGTATAAAATTAGTTATAATAAAAATGATTGCGTACAGTAAAATGACACCCATTTCTTTCCTTTTAGGCGGGGCTACCATATATCATAAAAAGTACAATGTTCGTTTCAAGTAAAAGAAAAGGGATCCGTAGACGTATTGGAAATTGTTATGTGATGTAGCACAAAAACTCGCGACAATTAAAAGCACATGGCTTGGGGAAGTTGATCAGTGTTTGATAATTCCCAAGCGTATCGTTAAATCCCAAACAGAAACCACAGAGGTTAGAATTTTGCAAGCGGACGCGTAGCGTGGTAATTTTTTTAAGTACGCACAAGTACATATGATCTAGAAACCTAGTAAGTAAACTAAGCGAAAAATGCTGCGTTCTTTATTTCTTGTTCGAAATAGTTGTGTGAATACAAGCAAAGAACAAAGCGTCTTGCCCTTATTTTAAGCAAACTTGGCGCAAACAAAACATTATTTTGGATGTGCTAGCTTGACTGGAATTGTCAACAACGTTCTTGGAACTCCGCTCCTTTGTCAAGAACGTTCTTGCAACTTCGCCTTTTTGTTGCACTGCATTGTTTAGTGTAAAAAAAGTACAATGTAAAACTAAGTGAGAACATGGTGTAGCTTTTGTTTTAGTTTTTAGAATTTAATCAAAGTGGTGTTTTCATAAAGCCGCGGCTACACCAGCGATTTTTTGCTCGCGCTGGTGATGCGATTTTTTCAAACTTTGTCGCGTCGCCAGCGCCAGATAGAAATCGCACGTGTAGCCACCCTTGAACTGGCGACGCGACGGGTGAAAAAATTGCAAGAAAAAAGTCGCCAGAGTTGAAACTTTCGCGACAAAATCGCAGAGATAGCTGCCCAGCAACTTTTCAGCCAATGAAATTAAAGTAGGAATGTCTGTTTATAGTGCCCAGGTCTCTTGAAGTATGCGATTCGCCAAGCCTTCAATTTGTCGCCAAAATTTGTCACAAGTGTAGCCACCCTGGCGCGCAGGCGACACGACAAAATCTGAAAAAAATCGCATCACCAGTGCGAGACAAAAATCGCTGTGTAGCTGCGGCTTAAGGAAATCTTGGTTGCGTACAAGTAAAAGTTAAAAATAGAAACAATTAGTATAAAATTTGCGTATAGGACGCTACGCGCCTGGCAAGCACTATGATATGCATTTTTCTCACGTTCTTAGGGCAAACCATGTTGTCACCACATTTTATAATCGTGAAATCAACGTCATAAATCTAGGTTAAAATATTTACAGTTCCCCTGTTGGAACAACAGAGTATTTTGCATGTTGCAATGGTCTGACAATGACCATGATAGCAGAAGATTTCGTGTAATCTCACACTGCTTTAATTTCGTTTTTTTTAAGCCTGTCTCCACCGCTGCTATTTCTTCCACCGCGAAAAAACCTTTGCCACGAGAGGTACCCTTTTCCCGTCGACCACGGGCTGTTGTTATCATAGAGACGACTAACTCTTTAACAAGACACTTCTTGATTGGCTAAGAGAGTTAGCCCGCAATGTAAACGGCATAGGTACAGACCGCCGTAAAAAGATTAGCAAATTAAAGAAACCTCTGCTTGGCTGGTGATGGCCGATGACATTGGAATATGGACGGATTGTTCATGGGCCGGGCCAGTGATCGCCGTCCACTAGACATGACTTTTCTTGGTAGTGTTCTATGAGATCACTCCACATATCACAGACTTCAAGCAAATTCTTGTTACCTGCAAGAGGAAAAAAACAACAATACATCAACGACACGTGCAAGACTACGAGTCTTATTTTTGATTCTGATTTGATCGATCTTTGGAAATTTCACGGCCTACAGAGGAATACTAGTACTAGTAAAAGCACATCCTAACTCAGACAATGACTCAGCTAATATAAAATCAGTACTTCCTATATCAGTTAAACCATTACTGACACATTACTGGATGCGGTTTTTGAGAAATTCGGAAGGTTATAAGGAACGATCAATGTAAGAGAAGTTCAATTTCTCAACTTTCGTAATGCACTGGAAGGAATTGACCGAAGTGGTGAACATTCGTCACTTTTCAAAGACAATGAAGTGAAAAAAAAAATTATAACAGCAACAATATCGATTCCTATTATGATTGGCAAATGCCTTTCCGTTTTTTCATCGACTGCCGTCAGGAGTAACAAATACTCGCTGACGAACCCCGAGTTAAAAAAATTAAAAACGCAGAAAAAGTAGTGGCAACTTGTAGAATATGTACGGAAAAGCCATACGATCACTCTAAATCCTGTCATTGTTGACCTTACCAATGATGACGAGTCCTCGTTTTGCCCGCGTTAGAGCGACATTGATCTGGTGTTCATCCGTCACAAAACCTAGTTTCTCTCTCAGCCACGCTCCGTTTGGTTCGGGGTTGATTTGGGAGAGCGGTAACGAACGAACTAGTGATATGATTACATAATCACTTTCACTTCCTGCCATGAAAAATAGCACATTTCATCAACTTTTTTAGTTATACTCACTGGCTGCAGTCATTTAACCCCTCCTTTCTCAAGAAATAAGCATACAAACAAACATATTTATTAATTAGTTAATTAATAAAAAAGATGAATGAAACATTTAAAAAAGCGCGCGTGCGATGGAATGAAAATGGTTCTTCGGACAGTTTAAGAAAAAACGGCGGCCATGTTGGTGGAAAGAACAATTGAGTGTTTTCACTCACATGATAAGTAACCTTGTTTTTCCACCGAAATAAAAGAAAACGTTTGCATGATAATAGAGCTCAATTCCCGGAGGATTAGTTGGGGACACCAACATGGCCGCCATTTTATTGTTTAGGTACACCAACATGGCCGCCGTGACGTCACGTGAAAACACTCCATAGCAAAAAAGTGTTTGGGAATTTGACTCTATTATTATGCATAACATGAGCTACATTGCTCTTTTGTTTTGGCACCAACATGACCGTCTTATCACTTGAGCGCAATCAAAGAATAAGCGTAGATAACCAAACAAACACAACAGCCCAAATCCCTCCAAACTGATGCCAGTAGTTTCCTGTTCTAAATTGACGCGATGAAAAAGTACATGGATGATAAATGCAGGTGTGAGCTTTTCAACTCCTCCCTTCTACGAACTTCATTGGGAACAGGAATGCCCGAGTCGTGAGATCACCCTCATCCCACCAATGTGGCCTGGGTTCGATTCCCAAATCCCGGCGTATAATTATGTGGGTAGAGATTACTGGTGCTTTACTCGGATTCGAGATGTCTTTCTCCGGGTACTCCGGTATTCTCCTCTCCTCAAAAACCAACCTACGATTTGATGTGAGTTTTACTGTGTCCCCAATTAGTGTTGCAGCGCTTAACACAAGTGAAGTGTAAATAAGGATCATTGCATTCTTTCTCAGCTTGGGGAGCATGGTTGACACAGTGACGTGGTTAGAGGACGCGTCCTCCACCAATTCTGATTTTGCGGAAAACTCCTTTTATTGGCTCTACCCAACTCATACCATTTGGTTCTGGTTTTGCTAAAATTGTTACATGTGCAACCTGTCTTGGTGTTACCATTGACAACAATCTTTCTTGGTCTATTCACATTGACAATGTTAAAAA
>NC_090890.1:7446468-7481468 GCF_036669925.1 Montipora capricornis
TAAATTATACCAGCCGTGAAAATTGTACCTCTTGACCAACCACGGCACAATGTCTCCGTTGACGTCACATATGCAAAAAACAAGCCGTTGAAACCGGCAATGCGGACATGAATCTAAAAGAACCAGCCGCCCGTTTCTCAAAAGTCGCGAAACGTTTCGGATGCCACTCTCTCTTAAAACAAAAAGCTTTTAACTTTGCTTGTTTTCTTGAGAACATGTTGAAGGAACAGCTTTTTAAAGGCCCATTTCAACCCTGAATGCATTGCACGCCACGCATGAATTTCGTGTATCACGAAATTACAGAAATTGGCGTGACAAAAATAATTTACAGCCAATCGGAATACGCCATTCAACAAAAGTGCCATTTTGAAAACAACAAACGATCGTGTTGCATCAAGGGTGGAAATGGGCCTTTAAAACGAGCGGGTTACACTTTTACAAATGGCTTTTCGGTACTTTCGAGAAACAGGCCCCGGGTGTGAGAAAAAAATCACTTAAAGTGGGACAACCAATAGTTCGCGCCTGAGCACGAGCTCTGTCATCAGCTAATCACCGAAAATTGATTTGCTCGCCACTAGACGCCAGTGGAAATTGCATGTTCATGACCAAATGGCCTTCTCGTTTACATACCACTTTCTCCTTCTCCTTTTTGTTGCTCTTCGAGCGCTCACTGCCTTCGTCTGTCGTTACAACCAGCTCTTCTTCTTCGCCCACAACATTACAAAACGCAAGGGGCACATACTCTTTTGCAGTGTGATTTGGCCAGAAATTAATGACCTTTTTGCTGACGTCGTGTCTGTTCATTTCACGGGCTCTGACAGACACTGCTGTTCTCAATTTGCCTTCATAAAACTGCCTCGAGGGAAATTCACAAATGTCCTCGTGCTAAAAGAAATAAAAATGATAGAATTGTTTTTCCATTCTCGAATTCTAAAACAGTTTACTACGTTTTGCAAATAATAGCCCAAACATTGCGTCTTAATTTGGAGAAGACGTGAGTTTACAGGTGAAATGATGTCATTTTATGGTATATACTGCTCTCCGCTGAGGCCCAAAGGTGACTTCACTTTTGAACCCGAGGAATAGAAGACCTTTAATGCACTCAAATTAAGTAACATTTTGGAAACTGCTGTGCTATATAGGAAAGTAATGGTTCAAAATAGGGTTCCATTCATTTTTTGAATCATCAACCCTTCACTGATTCTCCGCTTGTGAAAGGAAAGCAAAGAATGCGCCTGCTGAAAGAATGCGAATTAAGGATCCTCAAATGGATGAAAAATTACACTGATTAGGACCATTAGTTAAAAGCTCATCAATCCGTGGTGATTAATTCACGGCGTCACCAATGTAACTGACCCCCAAGAACAATCTCCCTTATGGACCACGTGTGACCTGTAAATTGTTTTTATTTTAAAGTTGAAAAGGCTTTTAATTTTTCTTGTCTGCCAAAGGGCCAGGAAAAGGGATTTAAACGTGACACGTGAAGTTGTTCAACTTGGAAGTGAAAGTTTTGTCAAGCGTATCATTTCTATCGCAGTAAGGGGCCGCGATGACAGTCTTCTTACGCTCCTGTTCACTGTGTGAGAAATAAAACGCTCGGCATTGGAAAGTTTCCCCTAGTTAGTTTAAATGTCGTTGTCAAAATCAGAAGAGGTGAATTTAGCTTGTTCCCTTTTAATATCGATCTAACTTTTAAGCGTATACGGCTAGAAATCTCGGACATCAGTTAGAGGCGCAAAAAATCATGAAAGCTGCCTTTTTGCAATCCCACTGGTCGAAAGAAATTATGACATTCACACAATTTGCAATGCACCGTGACAACATAGCAAAGGTTCGGGGTACTCGTTATGAGAGTTCGATCGGCTTTCCCGGTGATTGAAGCTATAGGTTTGTGGCAGATTTTTGTTGAAAATAGAAGCCAAGGAGACGCACTGTAGATAATAATCGTTTGACGTACAAAAGAAGAATACAAAGCCGGGAACCGTAAAGCAGCGAAATTTCCTGAAATTGAAATTATCAATACAAGAGGCTACGGGTAGCCTACACTTTGTTCGAACGATTTCTAGCCGATTTTCCTTTAAGTTCACTGCATTTCAGTGGGGTTTTTTATGCTACAATATCTTGGTAAATATCCAGTTTCAATTATGTAATCCGCAGTCCACAGTCCACAATCCAATGATAGGGTTGAGTGTGATCGTGAACATTTGTTTACATTAATTTTTTTTTTTAACGGCATTGATTCCCATCAACACCAGAAAACAAATGCTTTGCAAGCCGGTACGATGAGATTAAAAAAATAACAATACTTTTTCTTAACAATACCGGGAGAATTATAAAATTCCAATATCTGTTACAGAGTCATACGATAACCGGATATGGCATTGCGTGCAACGAAAACACAAAAACTCTTTCGCGGTCACGCACACAAATCTTTAATACATATTTCCCCGGTTACGTAGTGCTTTAGTGGTCATCGCGATTGCCTCTGAAAATTCCGATGTCTGTTACAGAGTCATGCGATAACCGGATATTGCATTGCGTGCAAACAAAACTCTTTTCCGGTCACGCACACAAATCTTTAATACATACTTCAGTCACGTAGTCCTACGTGGTTTAGTGGCCATCGCGATTGCCTCTGAAGGAAGAGATACCGAGTTCGAATCCCACTTGAACTGCCCTCTACGAGTCAGAGAGATCTTACGCATGCGCAGCCAGAGAGCGACCCGATTACTAATAATACTAAAGTATAAACGGAGTCGAATCCTATACTTTGTTCTTAGAAGAAAGTAATAATGGACTGGAAACTAGAAACCAAGGCTACTAAGCTATAAGAAAACAACAAGGCTGGTCGAAGTTGAGAAGTTAGAAAAACCTTAAAAGTGGTACTACGACCAAAAAAAAACTTTGTTTTTCCTTTGGATTTCAAAACTATGTTAACTAAACACTAACTCACCCAAGTTTTAAGTTCTGATTTTAAAAAGACACCTGTTTATTTTAGCTGGAATTTTCCTATTTATTGGTCCGCCATTACTAACTTTAAAATCTTGAGAGAGCTGGGTCGAGGAGAAAATGACGTCAAACACTTACTAATTTAAGAATGCAATGCGTGTGTACGCGGCCTAATTAATATGCAGCACGGGAGTTTCGGGCTTTCAGATTTTTCAACCCGTGTTTTGCATATATAATAAATTGCGTTTACACGATGAAATTTTAAGCTAGTGAGTAAATGACGTCATTTTCTCTAGATCCAACCCTCTGAGGTCGAATCGGCCAGTTTTGAACGTGAGTAATGGCGGACCATGAAATCCAAAACTTACACTCAAAATAAACTGCCTTTGGATAAAACTCAAAGCTCAACATTTTGCCAGTTAGGTGTTAAGCGAACACGCTTTCGAAATCTGAAGAAAAAAAGGAAATGATTTTTTGATCATAGTACCACTTTAAATAACAATGACCACAACCAGGTTTCCTGAGCCCGCGAGACTTAGCACCCCCAGCAAACCATTGTTTTAACAAAAACCGCTGGTCAGCAACATGGTTCTGGTCATTGCTGTTTAAGGTCTTTCGAGAAGTTAGCCTGTGTCGCTGGTGTACTGTTGGCGCGAGAGGCAAATTAACGAGGGGCGAAGCCGCGCGGAGAGTGGGGAGGGGCTTAGGGTTAGGGTTAACAATACTGCCAGCTGCGCAAGCTATAGAGAAGTATGACTTCGGTGGCTGATTTGGTGGGGAATTTTCCAGCAATATCATGTTTCGTTGGCCAGAAAACATCGTGATTGCTATAAAGTCCCGAAAAATGTGATTTACAGAGCTTGAGGTGGGAAGGTATAGGTATCCTTTTTAGAGGAGGTTTAAGCTAGGTTGAGTGCATAATTCAACCTAGGTAAAATGCGGGTCACGAATTTAACCTAGGTTAAAACGGATTCACCCTGAGAACAGATTTCACCTGCAACATATAAACTTAAATTGTGTACCGTAATTTTTCAACCATGGAATCTACACTTTCAGACTTACGCATCTCAACACATCTTCTTAATCTTTGGTATCATCTTATCGGTTTCTGTATTCATGTACTTATTAATTCAGTCATAGTAAGGGAACAAAGAACTGTACTATACACTTACCAGTACTCGAACTCGAACCTACCAGATCTGTAGTACTGTGTTTTCACCACTACACCACAACGAAGAACATGCTCAACACAGTTCTTTTCATTTATTTACCTTTTTATGATTGGTCAACTAATATCTATGTATGACAACCAAAACTAATCCTAACCTGACCCTAATTTTTCCCTAGGCTTAATTTAGGCTCCAAAGAGTTTCTCCAAACCATCTGAGTGCGTATTCAACCTTGGTAAAATAAGGATCACCAATTTAACTTAGGTTAAAACGGATTCAACCTGAAAACGGATTTTACCGGCAACATACGGACTCTCACGGTGGAGGAAAAGTGTTTAGCTAGAGCTATTACGCGCTGTTTTCGTTCCACCGCCATATTGTTGCTTTTACAGTATCATTTCCTTGATTACACTTGAAAACCGAAACGATGACAACTTCGGAAAACCGATCTTCCATGGATATTATGGTTTTCATTTTCAGCTAATGCATTTTTAGTGAACAATTTGTATTGTGCATTGGATTAAGGAGGTAACCGGGAGTTCAAATCCGTTTTCATACTGACTAAAGCCTCAGTATAGTTTCAATGTTGTGTGACACGATTTTTTTTCTCTACGCATGCGTTTCCGCGATTTCTGGCCATGAGATATCTCTTTTTCCGTTTACAAGAGCCACCTTTTTGTACATTACCATTCTGTACTGTTCCTGAAGCATCATGGCCATGTCTGAGTATCGCTCAAACAAGGAAACGTTCAATCCCGACGACCTGGCAACTTTGTTCTTCACAATGGGTTGCAGCTGCTTGTGATCTCCGATAAGAACTACTTGTTTGGCTTTTGACCAGGCTATAGGGATCAGAGTTTCCGGTTCCATGCACATGCCGGCCTCGTCAACAATGCACTGAATCGTGTTGTTGCATGCTCCTTCAACTATTTCTCTCTTTCTCGTAATTTCGGCCAGGATTCTATGACTTCCAGCAGCAGAGCAGGTACAAAGGATTACCTGGTAATATTGCCTCTTTTGGACGCTTCTAATAACCCACCTTTCAGCCTCATGTATCAGCTGCAATAAGAATGCACGATAGGTGTTTTAGTCATTTATCTCATTTTGTACACTCTTAACCAATTCTCTCCCGAGAATGAGTCTCCGAGATTTTACCCTGTCTAACACCAGACGATTTTACTCGTCAATGGGGACCGCTTTGTGGGTGAATGTTAATGTTGTTAATGTTCATCTTGGTGAACTACAATAACAACAAGACGCCTACAAGGGCGTATCCGTGGAATGCGCAAACAGTTAACACAAATTGTCCAGTTACAGTCAACTTCAAGTACAGGTAGACTTCGGAAAATGGCGAGAGATTACCAGAAAGATAAATGTGTAATATAACTTAAAGTTGTTTGTTGTAAAAACTCATTATTAATGTTACTAAATTTGGGAATGCAAACAACGAAGCCCTATTAGCAGGTTATCAGGATACGGGATATTTTATTTATTTGTTTTTTGGAAGGAGACTTTATTCAAATCCTACAGTTTTACTTGCTTCCTTAACTCCGTTACAAGATCAGCCTTAAATCATCCGAAAACAACTTATCATCCTTGGCTAGTTGTCCAGAAACCGAGTTTTAAAACGAGTTTTATTCTCTACTCCCAAATGCTGTTCAAGGCTGATATTGGGTAAAACTTTACATTAGAAGTCAATCTTGAAAAACAAAAATAAGCAAAGGAAACTGTGACCAAAAAGTTGAAAACATGAAACAAAAGTTTACGCTAAATCCTGGATTAAGGTAATCGGCTTTCGAACAACCGGGCCCTGTAATCGGCGTCCTGTTCCGTAATCCTGGTTTAGTTCCTTGCAAACTGTTTAAATTTGCCGTGGCGAAGACAAGAAGACAACATCTGTACTTTATTTCTCTCAATGCTCAAAAATTCCGTAATTCCATAATCTTGATTTCAGTAACTTGGTACCAAACGCTCCACAATAACTTGAAATCTCGTTGAGAAAAATTGTTAAATCCAGTAGTCCAGTCCGGATTGAGATCGCCAAAACTCTGTCTATCATCGATTCAAAGCTCAACAAAAGCTACAAGTAGTAAATAGTTCTCAGGAATTACAAAAGTTCGTCATGATTCTACACTCGAGCTGGACAAAAAACTGTCAAAAAACGAAACCAAAAAACCCTAGTGATCACTTCTCGAGAGAACAGACAAACAGCCGAAACTGTTCTGTGCCTGCCTCCTAAGGCACTCAAAAAGGACCGAACGTTGTACAATGTTACTTGACCGTAGCCCTTGGCCGAGAAACTAATCTTAGCCAAAAGCTTTCAAAAGGGCGAAGAATGGCGTTTACTTTATTGCGATAGCACTCTTTGTTGCCAAGTTATTCAAGATTTTGATTTATGCAAATTAGAGGACTTGTGACGTCACATAGTGGACAAAATTATGTAAAATCACAATATGGAATATCTTTGCAAATACGAAGTCGGCAGGGTTGAGATTTTGCAGGGTTGATGTGCTACCAAACTTACACATTGTGATAGTGATTATGATGTCACCATAGCAACATACTTGTTACCAGACCTCTACCTTCCCTAAATGAAAAATGCCTTCTTTATTGCTCCAGAGTCTAACAGACTTCCTTGTGCTTGAGCTGTGTAATGTCCATATTCGTTTACACCCACTGAATGAACATCAAGAGCAAATAACCCTTGTTAAGGCGGGAAACTCTGATATTACCCTTTGGATGGAGAGGGACTGGAGCCCATTGCGTTGTCATGGAAACGTCATAGTGGGCCATATCATGGAACTTTGTAATGAGTATAAGAACTGTAAAAGATTTCACTTCTGTACAGAAAAAGTCTTCAGAGATATTCAATTTTTTTTGTGATTTTACATCATTTTGTGTCCAGTATGTGACGTCACACGTCGTCTAATTTTCATAAATCAAAATCTTGAATAACTTGGCAACGAAAAGAGCTATCACAATAAAATAAACGCCATTCTTCATCATTTTGAAGGCTCTTTTGAACAAGCTAATAAAAAAATTGTGTCATCTGCACTTTAAGCGTGTACTCTGAGCTTCTGACAGCTTTCCAAGACTAATGTTACTAACGTTAACCCTTTCCAGCGGGGTTAGTATCTGGATGGGAGACGTCAAAATATGCGACTTTTGCTGTCCGGAACATACGATCAAAAATTCTATTTTAACGCTCAAAAATGCGAACGAAGCAAGGTGCAGATTTTGCTAGCCTGCTTTATGCAAAACAAATATTGACGCAAAAGTAAATAAATATTAATATGTAGTTTTTAAGGAGAGCAGAAGAAACTTTTAGGAAGTGTCGATCGAGAATAAAACAATTTGCCATCAGCGCAAAACATTTCGGGAGATTTTTGTTACGTTCCATCAGAGTTCAATTTTTCTATCGTACTTTTGGTCGTACAAGTAAAATCGAAAGTGACATCGATTTTAGCGGCCGCCCAACTCACGATACAAAGGATGCATCTGTGACAAAATGACGGCAAGACACCTGGTTTTTGTTAGTTTGCGGTTTTTTTTCTTTCAAGTGTTAACAAAGTTCGACAAGACTTATGTGCGAATTTAACACTAAGATCACAATCGTTGATGCTAGTCCAGGTGTCAGCTGAAGTTAAGCTCCTCCGAATGAGGTTAGTACTTGGATGGGGGACAGCTGCAAAGTCCCCATGGTGGCGATAGCTAATTCGTGTTTTTTAACTTGATTTCATTTTTTATCTTGTTTGGCCGTTGAAAGCTATTTTCTTATTTTCTTTCTACGTCAAAACGGCCAACAAACTGGTTCCCAAGAAATATTGGAGTATTCCTTCTATGCAAAATACTTCTAATGAAGTATTTCGTTCTATGCAAAATAATGTTCACAGTGGAACACACAAGTACGAAGCAAGATCTAGAAATAACGTAGAAAATTCTCCTCACCTTTAAAGCTTGCCTTTCTCAAAGAAAAAGCATCTGTCCACTTTATCGAATAGTTTATAATACTGAAACAATCATGGCGGGCGGAAAGATGCTACATCAAATCTTTGCTTTCATCAAGTTAACAGAAGTGTGTTACGGTGGCCGAGTGGTCTAACGCGCTCGCCTCGAGTTCGCCTCAGGGCAGGGTAGTTGGGATAAAGTAGAGGAAATATAGGTAAATTCACCCGATCGGAGGTAATTCAATATCCGTGGGGAATGCACATTTGCGACTACCAACAAAAAAAAGACACCAGACCAATTTTAAGACGTGGTATGCCTTCGGCATTCCACGTGATAATTTGGTTTTATCAACGGAGTTGATAATGTAAATTGACCACCGTACAGAGATTCTAAAAGCTGACCAAGGGCTTGCGCTCGAAACGTCAGCTTTTAGAATTTTTGTACAGTGGTCAATTTACATTATTAACTCCGTTGATAAAACCAAACTTCCGTATACTACTTCCCCACCGACGCAGCACCACAGTTTTTTTTTAGAAACTACCCCCTTCATACAATAACAATACACTATTTATCGTTTTCTTATAGTGTGGTCACTTCTGATGTAGATCCCGACGTTTCGACTGCATACTGCCAGTTTCCTTCAGGCGATAAGGTCGACAGGCTTCCCGTAACTTAATTACGCAATATGATCTGCTCTAATTGGTTGGTTCCCAACAGCTGTGGCCAGCGCCAATTTGATACACTGCAGGTCTCAAGCCAATGCCAGGGCATTTTTCAGACAGTGCATATGGCAAGCTATCAATCTTATCAAGAATTCAAAGCATGGTTGCCCTTATATTTGAATAGACCTCTTTACAGTTGTGTGCTTAGTTACCTGGCCTTTAAATGAAAGTGAGGCTGGTGTTGACCCTGTTAGGATACAGACCTCCCTCCTTTTCTTATGTTAATGATGTTGTTGTCATGCTAATTAGTAAGAACTTACATGAGAAAGGCAGTGAGGTTTCTATCAAAACAAGGTCATCTCTCGCCTCACTTTCATTCATAGGCCAGGTAACTAAGCACACAACTGTAAAATGGACTATTCAACTACGCTAAATTAACAAAAAGGCCATCCATACTTTAGTATTATACGGTGCATTTTCATGATTTCATTTCGAAAATATTATATTCTTGGAAAACTCCCAAAACCACACACAGCTTCCACGCAAAGCCACAGTAAATGTTATACATAAAAGACAAAAAGGAAAGAATAAGAAAAAAAAAATAGAAATCAGTGCCATAAATTTTATACTGTTGGTAGACTAAGAGGCAATGGACAGCTTCACCGCGAGGCCTGAATTAAGGCCAATCAGTGCCATGGATAGATAAAAATATCATACGTGAGGATCTGAAAGTACTCACGAACTCATGGTAAAATCTTTCACGGCGTTTTGATGTTTTTGGAAAAATAAAAGCCGAAAGAAAACCGAAATAAAAATACAAATTCAAACAAAAAATTGAAAATGTCATACTGTTGACAAACAACTTACATCGTACATCTTCATACAAAACGATAAGCAACCTAGATAAAGTCGACAGCCGACCACTGCGTTACATATAACAGAAGCACGCAGCCAGTCCAGCTTATTGCCGGAAGAAGACCAGCAGTCAATAAGCGGTCGAAACAACGCGGTCTACAAGTGACTAAATCGTAAGACAAGCGTCCATACGTCTTGTTATTAAGATTTAAAAAATAGGTGCGATATTTTGCCATTCAGCTGTGCACCCAAAGGTAACATAAATGTGGTGGAAATTCAGTGCGCGATGATAAACGTTAATATAATTGCGACATGTTCATATATATGGGTTATTGACCAAGCGTGAGGTCAAGATGGCTGGATATTGGCCAAGTTCTTTTTTTGCGTGTTTATGGACCGAGAAGAAAAAAGAATCAAAAACAGGAACGAGGCCAATATCCAGCCATCTTGACTGAACAAGCTTGGTCAATAAAGGATTTATTATATGGGATAACACACCACAAAATGGTCTTTGATCTTGCGGGACCACGCGAGAAATCCCGAGAGGGCACTCTAGCTCCATCTTGCCCGCTCGGGTAGCCAATCACAGCGCGGCATTTGTTTCGTATCACCCGCTCACGGAGCTAGTCATATAATAGGTGACACTATTCATTTTAATGACGGAAAAAAAATATAGGGTAAGGGCCTGGTCACACTAGCGGATTTTTTTAACGCAAAGCTTGGAGGAGTGCAACCGACCGACTCTTGTGTACACATATTTTTAATATTTTATCAAGCAAGGGACTGCTCATTGCAGGCGCCTAACCCTCGTTCGCGCACACCTCGTTGGACCTTTTTTTTAAAAACTAGTGACTTAAGCTATTAAGTATCTTTCTCTTTGTTTACTTTGTTAACCTGTGAGCAGTTCGCAAATAAAAAATAAACTGTTCAAACCTCAAGATACTTGGCTACGTCTTTGTCTGCTATTTTCTCCTTCGCTTTCTTCAACCTTTTAAAGTTGTCCTCGAATTCCTTCAATTTGCCAGCATAAACGGGTGACTTTGTTTTATCTCTAATCACGAAATGCAAGGCAACCTCCTTCAAGTTTTTAGACACACCATAAGGTGAGGTCTTTCGAGTCGGTTTCACTTGATTTGGGATCGGGAATTTTTCCTCCTCAATAACGTTTCCATATATTCGAAGGATCTTTAAGCTGGGTATCTTCATTAGATATTCTACAAAAAAACAATCAGGTAACTCTTACTAGCCGGTACTGTCAAGTTAAAGTCAAGTTAAATAATTCATGAGCCTAACAGCCTATCAAAGCATCAATAAAACATCACGTGTTTGAGCTTTATATATCCTGATAAAACACTCCTCGTTAGTATTCTTTACATAAAGAATACTAATAAGGCATAGCTTGTTTTTCTTATATGCTAATATTCACCTCTCACAATTTGACCCATTGTTTTTAGTCCAGAGGGACACGCTCTTTGTGAAATGTTTTTGAAGCCGTTCAAAAAACTCGCAGCACGTGTTTTATCGGGTCTAAAAACACTCGGCTACGCCTCGTGTTTTTAAACCCGTTAAAACACTGCTGCTCGTTTTTTAAACATTACATATCAACCCCTTTAAAAAGGACTGAAAACACGTATACCTTTCCTCACGCTCTGTCTTACGCATCTCAACACATTTCATATCATCTACTGGGTTTCTGTATTCATAAATTTATCCATGTAGTCTTAACATTACAAAATAATGAGCAATCAAAGAACTAACTAATTTCACTGATCATGATCATGATGTAGGTACATTAACAAAAATTGAGCAAACAAGAGGGCAGAGAATATGTATAAATTTATTAGACTTTGAACATCTGGTACCAGTGGCCGTTTGACTATAAAGGATATTTTGTAAATTCGTTATGCAGAATTTTTTGGGAAAGAGCATGCTAAATAAACCGAAACTATTATTGAAGTCGATGATATATCTGTTTCCTAGCGATCTGCCCTACTTGGATAACTAATGTATAATCTATTTTAATAACATGTGGAAGTATTCTTTTTCATTTTAAAATGCTGGGAATAACCGTTCACATAAAAAAATCCACTCTTAGAATTTCAAACCTGCAACAACGTCCACAGACTTGTTGGATGGACCGCAATAGATCACTTGTGGAGGAGCCTTGTCTGGAATTATTTCCTTCGGAGTGTCTAGCATGTTCTTGAGGAATTCTGTTTGATTTATTCGGGCAAACCAATAAGCGATGTGAACTCCTGTTATAGTCTTTCCAGTCCCTTAAATGGAAATGAACCAATTGAAAGGGATCATAGTTTCTAAAGAATGTGGTGAATTGGGAACATGTCTTCTAGTAAGTATACAACTGTACATGTCAAGAATCAACAAAAAAAAACTAAAAATACAAGTACAGAAAATGTTACTGAAATGACCAAATGTGGACGCACGAAGGGCTGAGTTAAAATGCAAATGATCAACAAGTCAAGATCTTTCAAGATTTAGTCTGACTCGTGTTCAGATTAGGATCCAGGAAACGTTTTTTTGAGGGCTGTTAAATTCTAGCTTTTGGAATTCGAATTCCGCGGCCCTGTCCCGGAATCTCGCCAATGGTAGAAATCCAGAATCCACTAAAGAAGCTGGGTGATACAAGATCTGGAATACAGAATGATCAAGAGGGTAGTATCAACCATCCAGAGGTACGACTATCAGACGTCCGCAGTACTACTCAAAACCGATAAAACGTTGGTCAGTCTCTTGAAGAGACAGAACGGACTAAATGAGATGAAAATAGCTGCCACCTAATAAGGAGAAATTTTTTCCCTGGGTACGACTTTGCAGAAAAGTAGATCTTAGTATGGGCCATTGGAATTTGAAATGAAAATAGTGGGTAACCATGCATTTTTCGGAGATAATTGTTTTTTTTTGTTTTTTTTTTGTTTTGTTTTTTTGTTTTTTTTTTTGAAAAAGTGGACACTTTTTGTTTAAACAAAGAAACGCAAGTTTTTTTACAGTTTTTATCGGCACAAACGTTTACTTGAAGCAAAACAACAGGAACGTGAAAGACCTTTAAAATAGATAGCAATTGCACCCGGATGATTCTATAACTGTGTTTTAGTCAGCCATTTTCGAGCCTGACAGCCCTCCTCTGTAATTACTAAAACGCGCCCTTTATCAATTTTCACGGCCACAAAAATAAATCCCGACTTCAATGGGGCTGAAACCCCATTTCATATAATAACTAGGCGCTCCATGAGCGTACACTGGGTTGCCTGTGGCACGTGTTACTCAAAAACAGAAGGGACTGAGTTGGGTGGTATTGCACTGCAGCGTTCCAGTCACTTTCAAGTCGGGTGTCATTAAGACCATTTAAGGAGTCACCCAGATGTCGTGCCAGCAGAGACCCTTTGGCTCACACGTTCATAAGACGAAACAGATCTTTTTCTGAGGTTAAAAACCCGGCTACCGGCCTATCTATTAATCATTTGTCAGAAAGAAAAAATTCCTGTCATCTTTAGAAAAAATAGGCACGCATTGCGTACGTGTGGTAGTGCAGTAACACAGCGCTTTATTCTATATTGTCAATTGAGCTGCGTTTTGTCTTCCAGGAGATTCGAGTTGTCTTTGCGTAATATGTAGCTCTAATAGTACACGATATTGTTTTGGTATTATGTATCATTGTAGTGCCATGGTAAAAGTCTTAGTTAAATGGCCCCCTGAGAAGACGTGTGGTTACTAGCAAAGTACTAAACAAAAAGATTGAAGAAAATAAAAGGGAATCGAGAAACAATGGCTTCTAGGCTGACATGTTGATCATTTTCAAGTTCCCTCACAACTTCTTTTCAGCACAAGTTTAAGCGTGCATTCTGAGCGTCTGAAAGCTTTGTAATACCATTTAAGTTCATCTTTAAGGGTCCAGCGGGGTTAGTATCTGGATGAGTGACCTAAAAGTACACCACTTTGAAACAGAAGCATAAAAACGAAAATTAAAAATGCTCAAAAATGCGAACTAAGCAAGGTACAGATTTTGTTAGCTTGCTTTATGCAAAACAAACATTCATGCAAAAGTAAATAAATATTGATACACAGATTTTAGGAAGAGCAGAAGGAAGTTTTTAAGACGCTCAATCGCGATTAAAATTTGCGACATTAAAACAACATTAATTTTGAATCGCGAATATAAAAAGTTACCATTGGCGAAAAACAATTTGGGAGATTTTTGCTACGTTCAATTTTGTAATTATACTTTTGGTTGCACAAGTAAATCGCAAAATCGAAAGTGACACCGAACTCAGCGGGCGCCGAGATAAAGTTACCACAGTGTGTTTACTCGCGAAACAGTGAAGCACCGTGCCAAATGATGGCAAGATACCGGGTTTTTGTTTTTGTTAGATTCTTATTATTTATCACCAGGTAATTCCATCGTTTTGGAAAAAGCAGCAACTTTATTATTCATCAGCGGCACAATTTTTTGCTGATTTTGGGGATCATTTTGTAGAAACTCAAGCACGCTTCCAACAGACTTGTTTAATTTCGTGACCTATGCACGCGCTTCTTACAGTGCAATATCACAAAAATCCTCCCGTAGCACATTTCAACCCACGTATGCAAATTTGTTAGGCTTGAAAATTGCACAACATGATAAATTCATGGCTGGAAATCTCACCAAAACCTTTTCCTGCGTAAAATTTATTGAAAAAAAAAACATATTTGCTATTAGAGGCAAAAACCTCCCTATTTCAATTGCGTGCGTGCAAACAAAACACAGAATCCGTGCCACAAAGCATATCCAATTAAATAAATTTCTGACAGTTCAGGAAGAACCCCTTTTCTGAAGAACCTTTTCCTTTTTAGACAACAAGCTTTCTTTTAAATAATTCTTCACTGTCACATTTGTTTTTTCTTTCTTACCTGAAGACTGTGCAGAGTTGAGTACAAAATACTGTAAATTGCCAGACAACTGACTGCGACTTGAGTAAACACAGATGCATTCAAGATGCTCGATTCCTTCAATGTTTGTTAATTTGATTTCAATGTTGTACATAACATCAGAGTTAGCCATATAAAGTTAGAAATAAACCTCACTTTGTGGTATCCGACGGCGAAAGAAGCAATTGTTGTCGAGGACCATTACTTACCAATTGACTTTCCATTATTGAGGTCCATAAGGGTATATTTTGTTCCACTAAAACGCCATTCGCGTTACAACGACTTCCGACGCCATTGCAGATTAAGTTAAATATTCTACTGTGTCCACCGGATAAAATCTATGCATCTGTAGTACCCTCTCAAACTTACCAAAAATACGCGCAGAAGACTCTGCACCGTCACAAAGACACTACTTAGCAGAGGAGGGACAGGAAAGACTTTTCATGACACGGAAAAGAAAAAGAAAAAGACGGAAAAAATGAAACGCAGATAGTGGTCACCACGCGATCTTAAAAGTTAAATTGGTTATTTCAGCGTCGTGCGGATTGATTTTTATAATTTTGTCATTCCCCTCCCTGGTGAATAAGAACATTTGCACCTGTTTCCGTGGTGCACTATGGGATGTTCACAATGGCGACAAGTACACAAAGAGGAAATTTTTGCAATTTTTGAGTGGATATTTCATTGATTCTTTGGGAAGATTGGTTCTTTTTTCGGAAAATGGTTCTCAAGTGACCATAGTAACCTAGCAAGGATATAGGAAAGGAGAAATCTACGTGATTTTTGTTGTACACTGTACGCTACTGAAATGGAATGCAACTCGTACGCGCTAAAGTTATCACCTAGCTATTTGCATATTTGCCAATCGTTTCTTGTGGGGAGCTTACTTGCCTTTGGAGGCCTGTTGAAGCTCATTAAAATGCGTTGACTAATTTTCGTTTAGTGTTTACGTCTGTTATTTGACTCCCGTCGATCCTTTTTTGATCTTGGTGGCAGCCGATTGTACAAAAAACAAAACAAATACTTGCCTCATGCTTTGTGGTAATTTTTTGAACAACAATAATTATTGCACCGTCTGAAAGTATTGATCCCAGACCCTGTGTGGTTGTCTTTGAAGAATTTACTGCATTTGGTTTTTCTTAATTTCGATGACAAATAGTCCTGTTCATTGTAGTGGACTGACAGATGGCTCCATTTAACGTTATAATTCTTCTGCACCGTCCACTTTCTCTCTCCGATCGATCTTTTTTTTTCTTCTAGCTTTTCCAATATGTCGTTGTGACAACTGGTCCATTACGATTTCTTTTCTTTGGTCTTTTGCTACAAGAGACGAGTGTTTGGCGCTGCAACCGAATAAATCTTCCGAGACATTTCAATAAAAAAATTGATAAAAATTGAAAAATATAAAATCAGCGCCTGACAAAATGCGCAATAACAATAGGTGGCACCGTCCTAAGGTGGTCTGTTTTTATTTAGGTCAGAAGGAAGCAGTCCAGTTGAAAGCCCCACGGCGTTTTCTCCAGTCGAGAAGGGACATTTGTTGATTGTAATTCAGGCACAGGCATAGCAACTGCTCCTGGCATGTGTAAGCGTGGAATCAATTCATATTAATCAAGACTAGAAACCCATAAGGGTTGAAACGTGTAACGGCCCCTTGTGTGCTGGGGAACAAGCTTCTGAATATTCAATTTGCTAAGTACCATATTTGGAACAACAAGAGCGAGGGGTTTCCAAATATGGTACTTAGCACTGAAACATTCAACCAATCAGTTCGCAATGAATATTCGGAAGCTGTGAACGCGCCTTACACGTTTCAACCCTTATGGGTTTCTCTCAAGACTTAATTCTTCCATTACCTGGCGGTCCCTGAATAAGAGTAAATCTTCGCCGTAAAGATGCTTTCACAGCCGTCACTTGAGAATCGTTTAGTTCATTGAGGCCACATCCTTCTTCGTGATCAGCAATCGAGAGATCTTCACTGGGTAAAGCAATTTGTCGATCTAGGGGATTCAAATCAGCTTATAACAACTTGATGAAGTACCTTTGGAGCGCTCGCCTTCAATTAATGTGGCCCAAGTTAACTCAATTCCTGGATTAGGCATCATATAAGAGATTCGTTAATTTGGCTCTCTACTCGATCTGCCTCGAGAGATTTTTCTCCGGCTTCGCCCGTTTTCCTCTCTCGTTCAAAAAAAAAAAAAAACAATCAGATGGGCCCTTGTTCTCGGCCCTGTACAAGACCTAAAGTGTAACACGGAGCAGAAATCCTAAGTATACTTAAACGGGGTGGGGGGCGGGGGGGGGGGGGTAAACTGCTTTAAATCAACACCTTAAATAATTTTGAAGAATCAAGATGAACAAAAAATAGTGTGAAAATAAAATGAATAAGTTCTCACCAGAAAGACGTGATACCCTTCCCAAACAGATCAAATAAGAGAGAGACTCGTGCTGTTCCTCTCGTCCTTGTTTGTTAGATAGTTTCTTCAAAGTTGAAATCATTCGCCTGTCGGAAAAGATAAAGTAGATAATTATGGTTTTCACGTTAGCTAGTAAAATATTATTTTTAACAAAGAGGAGGTTACTCAGAATTCGATACGCAATAATGTTAAGAATTTATTTTCTACAGTAAGTGTACTTTACGGCACCCCAGCAAATCGAATTATATACAACCATAATTTCATGTTTGTTTATAACATGTTTACAACCTCATTACCTGGAAGGAATAGTCTGCTTTATTATCTCCACTGTAGAAGTGCGTGTCTTGCTTTCACCGTGATCAAATTCCTTTGGTACTTCCATTGAGCTCTGAAAAACCTTTAACGTGTACTTTTGCGGAGTAGCCTCGGTGAGGACACAGTGACCAACCCAGTAGCTATGCATTCCCATGCTTTGTACATCGTCTTCCTCGTGGCTTCCTCTCTCGTTTTCTTTATGCCTGGAAGATATTTCCCATCCATGTCTGGCCGCGACTTCCTTTCCGGTTTCGCTCTTGATATAATTTCCATTAGTCTGACGTGAAGTTAGAAGACTACTCGAGGAAGGCATTGGGCAGTGAACTTTTACACAAGCGTAATCCCCTCGAGAGATCTCGATCTGTCTGGTTTTGAGAAATTTTTCGTTGAGAAAAAAGTCTCCCGATAACGACCCATCAACAGTTTCATTCATTTTCCATTCAACTTCAAGGTCTTTTAAGATAATGGTATCGTCGTTCCTTACCCCCACGGTTGCAGCTTCCATGTGAAGCACCGGCCACCAAAGGCTGACATAGAGACCGATAGATTTATAGGTTTTTTGCGTCGCCTTTTCAGATGCTGTCATTGCAAAGCATGCATCAGGGCGTTTTCTATGCTCAACGCATATTTCAATTCCGGGTGCAAGGTTAAAGAGCTGGATTTCAGGCGACACAAGCCCTGACGAGTTATTTGCGGAAAGGTGTACAGTGACAGTGTCAGCAGTTTTCAGGCCAATGGACGTCTCGACAAAGTGTACCGTTGTATCATCTTCCTGATTTGCGACCAAATGACCCCTTTCTTTGCTATTCTCTTCTCGCCGGTATTTTCCTCTTTCCTGAAAATCATTCTCATCGAGGGAGAAATCACTGTAATCGTCACCTTCAAAGACATCTTTGCCATCATCACTGTCTTCATCATTGCTCACAGATTCGTTGTGCTCGAGGAGAGCAACCAAATTGCTTCCTCTTGCTTGATACAAAGGGTCATTTAACCTTTCTTCTCTCTCTCGTCTCAACCTTGCTATTTCTTCCCTTTGTCCCACTATTGCGTTATTGACGACCTGTAAGGGATTGGTCAGCCCTCTGTTATCTTTAACCGCATCTAGGACGGCTAGCCATTGCGCGCTTTGAAGGAAATACCCAGTTCTGAAGTCTTCTGCGTTTTCAGATAAAACAACCTGGATTTTATTTCTGTCTTCAAAGAGATGTCTCTTGAGGTCTCTGCTTTGCACTGCTCGTTTGAGATTTTCTGGGGAAGCATCATAAATTCTTAACTTCCACTTCAGCTCCAGGCATCCAGATGTTTCATTTAGCGTCGGCTGGTCAATTGGACCCAAATGGCTGATCCAAATTATTCTTTGTTTCTCAGTGAGATACTGATTTGCATCAGAAAGAATTTGCAACCGAATGAAATCATGATCTTTTCCGATCACTTCCACGACGGCGGCGAACTCACAACTTCCTTTGACGAGTCTTCCAGCAACTTCAACTCGGGCGCAATCTTTTTCGTACTTGCTTGATTGTTCGGAAAGAAATGAACACTGTCGATAAACATCAGCAAGATCGATATCACCAGTGACCCTTTCTCGCCCATCGGTCTCCAGCAATAGTCGGTGAACGACAATATCAAAGTACCGACGAATTGGAGAGGTGAAGCGAGTGTATTCCCTAACCTTCAAAGACCAGTGCAGTCTGTCATCCCTCGACACTTCTGCAGCTATAACATCTTCTGCTCTTCTTTGCCGAGAATTTAGAGAAGAATGGGCAACGGCCAGTTGAGGATACAGTTTATCATTGCAGATCAGAAGTTTAAGCTCTCTCTGATCCTGATTACGCCATGCTCTATCAAGTAGATGCCATGTGGAGGTCGGCACAGCAAATAGTTCCTCAATTTCACCATCCTCAGCCTCATTCAAATGCTCTCGAAGTGCAAGAGACAGCTTTGCACTTTTCTGAAATTCATTTCGCCATTCATTCAGCCTTTGCGTCTTCGGAGGGCGTTGGATTCGTAATGGTAAGAGGTTAGGAACTTTCTCCGCGAGGTACTTCCCAACGGCAGTATTGGTCAGGATCATCATTTCTTCCACCAGTTCATGCGCCTCAATGTCTTCCTTTCGGTCTGCGTGGTCAAAGTGAAAGTACGATGCGTCGGAAAGACGACGTTTCCTCCTTGCCTGGGCAACCAAATTAAGATTTCGGATGCTTTCTACGACTGTCGGTGTCAGCTCCCCATCTTCTGGATCGCAACGAACAGGCCTTCTAAGTATCACCATCTGAGCCTGCTCGTAAGTCAAACGACACCGTGACTTCACAATAGATCGACGGAAAGCAAGTTCCTCATCTTGAATACAACCATGTTTGTCTAGTTTCAAATACACTGACACGGCGCATCTCTCTTTATTCGGCAACAGACTGCAAATGTCATGGCTAAGAGCGGAAGGAAGCATGAGCATGGCTTCACGGTCACCATGGGGACTACCTCCATAATATGAAGTACCCCTTTTACGGGCTTCATCGTCGATTTTAGTACCCTCTCTAACGTAGTAGGACACGTCAGCAATGTGAACTCCGACTTTAAAATAACCGTCTGCTAATTCTTCAATTGTCAAGGCGTCATCTAGAGCTCTACTCCGGGGAGGATCGATGGTGAATGCGTTTTCTACCAAACAGCGACTTTCTCTTTCATTGTCAGGAATCCTTTTCCACCTGTGAATATGTCGGTCTACCTCTCCGATAACCACCTCTGGAAATTCGTTCTTCAGGTTATATTCCATATGAAGAACTTTGTAAGCGTCTGAAGAAAGATCGTCACATTTTCGGATTGCCTTAGTCACAATGCCAAGGGGTCGAGGAAATTCACGTCTCCACTGAAGATATTGAACGACAAAGAAGTATTTGCCACTCAGAGCGTCTCTCCGAGAGAGCGTTCTCACACGCACCGTTTTGTCGTCAGATCCTTCTGGAATCTTCTTGTAAATTGGAACTCCGTCACAGCTTTCATCGGTCAGGTTAGCTATTGGTCTCATTGACTTGTCGACTGGATACAAAACTCGCGGGTCGTCCCTGGATAATTTGCACACGAACTGTCGCTCACGAAGTTTAGTCCGATGACGAAGAATACCTCGAATCTTTCCTCTCGGGCGCTCCGGTGAACCTCCCTCGCCAGAATAATTATTTGTAGGCTCCTTCGATAGTTCAACGACAACCTCGTCACGGTCAAAGGTCTGCCTTGTATGTCCTTCTATTACAATATCTTCACTCTCAGCATCTGGTAACTCGCCATACAAGGTTTGTGCTCGATCAGACCCAACTCTCAAAGTACATTTGCGATAGAGTTCAGGTTTATCTTTTAACAACCGAAGAAGATACTCGGAATCAAGGCATTCTTGATCTTTTACCTTAATAGGACGAGTGAGGCGCTCAGAACGTTCACTACGTTTATACATGAAGTCCAGGAAGAGTCGGGTTTTTCCTTTCTCTGTCTTCATTTTTATGTCTCCGTGGACTATTTTGTTTCTTGAATCGCTTTTGTCCAACCTTTGGGTGTTCCCATTCTGTTTGAGAGGTGTGACACCTGCACATACTTCATCTGGTTCTTGTTTCAAGTCCCGTCCTCCTCCCATTGCATTTTCTTCCGATTTTTCTTCATTCATTAGCTTCTTCTTCGATTTCGTCTCCTCGCATTTTTCTCTTAACGCCTCCACGATAGAATCCCAGTGTTTTGGAGGAACTGTTTCATCCACTACGCCATATTCTGCAAAATCGTCTGCATTACCCACCTCGTCACTCTCGGACATTTCGTCGCCTGCATCGCCGGAATCATATGCAGCATTAGATTCTTCGAGATCATTTTCATTTGAATTATTTATTTCTACAAAAGAAGAAGAGCTCAAGAGTTGCTCGTTAGTTTTATCATCTGCCAGTGGAGCCGACGTTGAACTGGAGCAGAATGAACCGTTAGCCGAGGCGGGTGGTTGGCTGTTGCCTTCGGTTATAACAGGTATGAACTCGGCAGCATTGACGTTGAGCCCACTTGGGAAAATGCATTCTTCCAGCTCGGTATGTTCGATACCAAACAGCGTTCCTAACTCGGTACACCTTCTGATAAACTCTTCCCACAGTCCTTGGCAATCGCCTATAGTCCTCAGAGAAAATGGATCTCCAACAACAGCGACGAGTGATTGTGCCCTTGTCAGAGCTGTGTTGAGCAGCTTGGGATCGGACAAAAAATAAAGGTAAGGGCTGTCGGTCTCGGAAGCTGCTGACTCTTGAAACTCCTTGCAAGTGTGGTACGAGCGAACCGTGCTGACGAAAAGGGCTCTGAACTGCTTCCCTAGTAAAGAGATAACACAAACACTTCACATAGGATGAAAAATTGACGTGAAGCAATTTAACCGCATGGCCTTAGACATAGTAAGCTCCATAAAGAGAGTTACAGGAAGACCAACGGTATAAAACTCTAATTCCTCGAATTTAAAGTTTCAGCTTTAAGCTAAAAATACAGACGAATTTACACACCTTGAACGTTTTCAATGGTTTCTACATCGACAACTCCAAGACCGACTTTTCTGAGACCATCGCGAATTGTTTTAACCTGTAAAAATGGAAAAAAAAACGTTTAAAGGCTTTAATAATAACAATAATAATAATAATAATAATAATAATAATAATAATTTTTATTACTTCTATTGCTCAGGTTAACAAATAGTTTGATCAAATGCGCATTACAATATGAATAAAGAGGATTAGAAAGAAATAATAAAAATAATATTATAACAATCATAAATAAGACTAGTGAATACTAAATAAAATCCAAATATAAGGACTAATATGACACCTGCATTAAAATACAATTGTAATAAAATACGAACAGAAAACGTATTTACGAAAAATAATCCTTAACACGGACAAATCTACAGTTTGAAATGTTAGTGGCAAATACTTAACCATAACCAAGAAACTGCTACCATATGGGTAAGAGGTAATTACTGCCTAATTCTCAAGTAAGGTCTTTGTCCTTTGGTAAAAGATATTTTACGTATTTTCCCTTTTGCCTTGGTGCCTTAAATTTATTTTTTATTATTTGGTAAATTGGAGCTCACAGCCAAATTTCATCGTCAAGTTCTTAGAATACACCCAGCCCAAAGTAATAATAATAATAATAATAATAATGCTATGATTATGGTTGCAGTACTACTTGCATCATTATAAACTTGACTGGATAATAATGATGTTGATAATGTGAGGTTGACAAAGATAATAGACAATTTAAGCAGGACTTAAAGTGCCCCTGTGACCAAACAATCAATTCATATTTTTCTTTGGATTTCAAAACTATGTTAACAAAACACTAAGTGACCCACGTTTTAAGCCTTGATTTCAAAAAGACACCTCTTTATTTTAACTGTAATTTTCCTATTGAATGGTTCGCCATTACTATCATTATGTTCTTGAGAGAGCTGGATCGAGGAGAAAATGACGTCAAAGGCTCACTAGTTTAAGAATGCAATACGTGTGTACGCCGTAGAATTAACATGCAGCACGAGGGTTTTGGGCTTTCAGACTTTTAAACTCACGCTTTGCATATGTAATAAGCTGCGTTCACACGCTGAAATTTTAAGCTAGTGAGCCTCTGACGTCACTTTTCCCTGGATCCAACTGTCTGAGGTCCAATCGGTCAGTTTTGAACGTGAGTAATGGCGGACCGTGAAATCCAAAACTTACACTCAAAGTAAACGGCCTTTGGATAAAAATCAAAGCTCAAAATTTTGCCAGTCAGGTGTTAAGCAAACACACTTTCAAAATCTGAAGGAAAAAAGGAAGTGGTTTTTTTTATCACAGGGGCACTTTAAGAAACTAATAACGTTAATAACCTTGAAAACGCAATCTTTATAGAGAAGACAACTAGAAAAATGTCCGTCATCTTTATTCACATAGGACCAACCTGATAACGGTAAGACGAAACCACTGCAACTTGCTTCAGATCTTTCGTTCCCCATTCTTTAGGCCAGGAATCAGAAAGCTCCTTCACTCGCTTTACAACCTCATTTACTTCTGCCAAATTGCGATAAGAGGCGTGGTTCTCTTCGATCTCCTCTTTGCCCAGAGCAGCATAGAAGACGAGAGGCCCAAGCTGCGGATGAAGCGGTTGGCTGCTACCAGAAGAAAGTCCTCCGTCGTAGAACATGTCCGATGAAAACTGGAGTAAGTCTTCATTTGAGCGGTAGTTTTCTGTCAGAAAGATGACATTGGCATCTGGTTGTGAACCACTCCGGCGACTTTCGTAGTCATAAAATAGCCTTTCTTGCAAGGAGACATGTAAGCCCCATTTCTTAGCTTGAGGAGAGAATACATCAGGGCTCATCTAAAAGGTAAATATGGCCCGATGTTTATTGCAGAAGACATTCTATTTTATGTAAGTTGGAAATCAGGACTGGAATACTCTGAGGAGTTGAAATCTTGTCTTTTTGATTAGAAGCCTAACTCTCAGACTCATTAAATATTCGGGAGGTATTTGTTTCTTATCTTTAAGGAATTCAGACCTGCTCCGTGAACGGAATTGGTTTTGATACAGATTCAGTGAGTAACTTCCCTCAATTTTGGCAATTTGACCAGATAGATAACTCAAGTATAAATCATAAATAACTCAACCATAAAATCAAGAAACAGAGGGTCAGTAGTTATCGATTGATAATTTGACTTCAGGTGGGCTAAGGCACATATACACATGCGTTTGTATCAAGTGACAAAGAACAACAGGACATGTTACTGCGACCACAGTTGTCCTCCAAAGGCGGAAACTTTGGGAGAAACCACGGCTTAAGGATGTAGACTTCTCGTTGGCTTGGACCTGTGTCACGGACGTTAACTTCATTTTGTGTGTTTTTTATAAATTAGTCCTCCCCTCACGCTATGCAACTTAATTAACGTTAACCCAGGATTTTTTTTTAACATTACAAATCAAAACTTCGTGACAAAAAATGTGTCGACCACAAATAATTTAAATTATAAAAAATGGAGATAAACTTGGAAAAACTGTTAGGCTGAATACTTTTCACAAACCTAGATTGCAATTCATTTTAATCTTCTTCACAAGTTTGCTCATTCCTACCTCTTTTTGTATTTGCTGTTTTATTCAAACCTTCACTCAGTATTTTAATTATTTATTTTTTCGTTTCCCTTGATACAGCCCCTTTAATCTCTAAAGAGTAACTGCCCTTTCATACGAAAGAATGAATATGTATATACCTGCATATGATCTCCCGTGAAAACTACTTTGGTCTTGTTTCCAGCCAGGGTGAGGGGCGTTAAGGTCTCCGTCTCTAAAGCCTGTGCTGCTTCGTCGATCAAAATATGGGAGAAGAATCCGTGCCGCAAATTCATGTCAAAAAGTGCGCGGGACATGCCAAGGGTTGAGATTACTACCCGATGACCGATCACATCATCACGATTTGGTAGTCTGAACACCTGGTTCGAAGTTCCTTTGTCGGCGATCAGACAATACTCCTTCACCGTCTCAGAAACGGTAGAAAGTTTACGCAAAGGTGTGTAAATCCTCAGAGGCTTGCAAGCGCGTATACTGCCAGGATTTTTCAGATAGGTGTCCAGCAGAAGCACATGTAGATCCGCAGCGCTGTTTGAATGCGTGCAGATGAGTACACGGTTGTCTTGGTTTACGACAATACGACGAATGGCTTGATTCAGAGTGTACGTTTTTCCTGTGCCAAATGGACCAAATACCACAAGGGGAGGTGCTTCGTTAGCGGGAGCTGCTATTTTGCGAATAATCTCTTTCTGATCGTCATTCAACTTTTCATCAAGAATCCATGTGAGGGGGTAAATCTAAAGGGAGAGATGGTATTTGTCAGCTTCTGTAATTTCATGAACTACCATTCATTCATATAACTAAACGTACCAATCTCGATCGATTTGGATCGTAAAATTTCGGCTGGATCGCTCAGTTCGAATGTGAGTGGTTGCACAGCACTAAGCTATGTTACCACTCGTGGAGGGTGGTCCCTAGTATAGATTGGTTACATAGCTTAGTGCTGTGTAACCACTAAGATTCCAGTTATATTTTTTGTGCATTATGTTATCATAACGTGGAATGAACATTTTCGCTTCCTTACATCGATTGCTGAATGCCTATTGAACAAATTTCACCACTATTTATGCATAAAAAGCTACCGGTAGCGATTTGGAACTAAAGGAAATAACCAAAAGCTATTTCCGAAAACGTTAGACGTCAGGGAAAGGTAGAGTCTGGTCATATGAACCAAACGTTAAACGATGAAAGGGGTTCTCAGCTATGACAAGAATTTTGAGATTACCTCCTGTTGCGAAGACGAGTTGCCCAACTCGGGGAAAAGGATTCGAAAATGCTCTGGTCCTAGTCTGTCGATGTTATCATGCATCTCACAAAAAGCAAGCCGGTTAATATGGAACTGAATGTCCACTGTTACACATGAATTATGTGACAAATCGAGCTCTTTGCAGCATCGTTGAGATAGTTTTAATATCACTCGACTGTCCTCCACGGAGTCCACTAGTGCTTCATATATGACGGAGTCTCCTTCAATTTTGGCTAAAAGAACTGTGCCCAGACTTCTGAAAAGATTTCTCAGCAAAAGTCGTCCATCGGCGTCATCGGGTGTTATCGGGCGTGCAACATGAAAAGAGCCATAAAGCCAGCCTTCTTGGGCGCACAGTACTTCTTCCTTCTTCACAACAAGTTTAGCAGCTTGTAAAGGGACCTGATGAACGTTGAAACTACAAAAGAGGTAAAAGGAAAGAACAAGGTTAACGTTTGATCCTAAAGATGGAATGATATAGAAATGAATCATATATTGAACATTTACCGCGGATATGAAATCAAGTGAAGCTATGATCCTAGCGTTTATGAGCGCTATTTTGGCAATTGCGTAGGAAGCCTGAAAAATTCAGGATTTCAACGGGGTTTGAATCTGTGACCTCACAATCCGGGGCGACACTCTAACCAACTGAGCTATGAAGCCACTGACGTTGGGAGTTGGTCATTTGTGGGTTCCAATGTTGCCGTGATGAATGAATCAACGATGAAATGATATATGAAATGAATCATATATTGAACTTCGGATGTGAAATCAGGTGAAGCTATGATCGTCGCAGTTATGAACGCAATTTTGGAACCCAAAAATGACCAGCTCCTAATGTCAGAGGCTTCATAGCTCAATTGGTTAGAGCGTCGCACCGGTATCGCGAGGTCACGGGTTTAAACCCCGTTGAAGTCCTGAATTTTTCAAGCGTCCCTACGCAATTGCCAAAATTGCATTCATAACTGCGAGGATCATAGCTTCACTTGGTTTGATCCTAAGTTCTGAAATGGAACCAGTCTGCCAACTTCAACCTTGGGAGCGAATAACGAAGCGGATGTTGTCGACTTTTCACTGAAAATAGGTAGTATCTAATTGACGTTAGTGAATTATTCTAGGAGTATAATTTAGGTAAAGTCGGGTCCATGGGATTTTGTAGCAAATGAAGTATTTAAAATTGGTTCTCTTAATCAGTGAGCGGTTTGAAAATGGGTTTTCTTTCTAGATAGAGTAAGAAGTAAGAAAAAAAAGGTGTTTTGTGACTTTTGGCTAAAGAAAAACATGCTTTACTTAAAGCAGTTGCCGAAACCAATAAGAGAATATTGGTTACTCCACTGCAATATAATTCATTTTCATTTCGTTTCATCAGCAGGAGTCGCCGCCTTCTAGTTAAATCACACCACACCAATATGAGAGAGTAAGTTGACGCTTACCGGGCTATTTGCTTCCGAATGTAGAATTCTTCTATAAATAACAGCTGGTGCATAACATTCTTGTAATTTTCTGGCCTTAAGCCTTGTCCTTTATCAAAAAGAGGACAAGGCACCATTTCGTCTTCTCTTGGCAACTTGTACATGTCAAGCAAATAGTCATTGTTAAATGGTAGTGGCTGTTTGGGCTCAAATTTCACGATTTTTCGAGATCCATCATCCCAAAGAGTCCAATCCAAAGTCAACTTAGCCTTCTCTTCGCCATACTCTTGCCAAAATTCTTGACTTCCAACCTCGACGTTCATTTTTACACCAAGGTGTGCAGAGTCTCCCCCAAAATCCAGGACCAAAACTTGCGCGAAGTTTCCAAAGACCAGAGTAGAGAAGGTAACATTTATCTCCAATTCATAACTTCCTTCCAACGAGGGTAAATGAGGTTTCAAGGTATAGTGAAGATCATTTTTCAGAACATAGCTTTCAGGAAGTTTGACCTCCACCGGCTCGCCAGTACTGGATGGCATACTGCACTTGAATTTGGCACTTGAAAGAGTGTAGCATTTGTGGTGGTGTGGGAGAAGGACGACATCTTGTACATGGCCAGTCGCACGTGACTAGAATGAGAATTGATATTTGCAATTTATACGATCTCTAAAATCAAAGAAAGCATGAAACCTCATCGGCTTCTTCTTGGGAGGATCATAACTTTAAAATATACAATACAATACAGTACTTAGGCTATGGACAGTACAAACGTCTTTTGACGTCTAACCTCATAGTTGACTCGTATAGTCCAAGAATGTGATATTTTCCCTTCGCTGTTGAGCGGTATTTGTAATGACACATCGAGTTCTTGCGGCTCATACGACACAGTCACTCCAGCAACACTGGGCACAAGTTCGTCCAGCTAGAAGAGAGAAAAGAAAAGCAAACAAATAAATTGCCTTTCATTCAATATATTTAACATTCTAAACCTATAAATCGAGCTTTTCACTCTGCAAATTTGAGTTTTTTAGAAATTTATCAATGTATGCATAACGTTATAGCCATTATAGGTAAAGTCTGCACACGAGCCAAGTGGCCCATCAGGCCGGAGCTTATCCCAGTTTCCATGGCATGAAGTGACTAGGAGTATTTCTACTCCCCCCTGGATGGGATGCCAGTCCATCGCAGTGTTACCCTCAGCATTTCGCCGGTACCCATTTATACACCTGGGTGGAGAGAGGTAGCGTGGGAGTAAAGTGTCTTGCCCAAGAACACAACACGATGTTCCCGGCCAGGACCCGAACCCGGACCATTCGCTCCGGAGTCGAGTACACTAACCATGAGGCCACCGCGCTTCCCCCTATCCATTATAGAAACCAAACAAAATACTTTCATTGATCACGGGATCTAACCTTATAATTAGGAGCTAAACGTTTCACAGGCACATCGTTTGGCAATGAAACATTTGCAGTTAAATCATTTTTTTGTCGTGCGTTTTTCTTAACTGACTCTTCTTTTTCCTCTTGTTCATATTTTCCAAGTGCTCATTCCAAGCTTTGAGTTCTTCCTTCCCATGGGCTAAAGTACATTTTTTGTCGAGTTTGCATTTTCCTTCTGACCACCTTTAGTTTAAACAAAATAATTCAATTACAATCGGGATAATCTTTTAGTCTAAAAGCACACTAAAATAATTTAAGAGAATTATGTGGTGTTAAGGAAGATTGACTATTTTTTATCGTTATATAACTCTTATATTCACGCACGCGGCCCTCACTGACGTCAGGATGACGTAACAATTCATACAAGGGCAGAAAGCACAACTTTTCGTTTGGGGCAAGGAGTAGGGGAATACGTTTCCTATTCCTTATGACTACTCTTTTGCGTCTCACACCTATTATAAAGAGGCGTAGTCCACGGTTTATCATCGTCCTTATCCAAGGACACTTGAACGTCTAACCATTGGAGATGTGTTTAAGAAGCAAGCACTTTCTTAAATTAATCAAACGCCCTAAAAAGAGTTGGTCCCCTCGGAATGTACGACCTCCCCTATGCTTGTCCCACAGTGCTAACCGGTCGACGTTTGAACATGATCCAATTTTGGGTAAAATTGTTAGCTATAACACAGCTTTTCTTACTTTGGACACATCCTGTATTTGCCGCCATTCCCGGGAATTCTCAATGGTGCTCGGCAGTTCGCTGGCCCTCTGAATGCTACACGAAAGTCTTTGAGAAGCGAGGAACCATCGTTCGCCTTTACATTCTTGACTTTCTTTTTAGCTGAAAACGATCAAACAACAACTAGCTTTACTTAAAATATATTATTATTGTATAGTTTCTCCAGTGTGATGGTGCCTAAGATTGGATAGGAGCATTAACCTTCACAGAAGAGTTAATTACGTGACTCTGGACCGGAAACAGTACTCCTCACAGCCAGTTAGCAACGGAAACGGCCATGCCCTTACGTGAGAAAGTGTCGCACGGTAGAGTGGTAATAAGACATCCCTCCGAAATTCTTAAAACTGGTTTGAGCCACATTAAATATTCATCGCTGTGGAATAACAACTCAATAACCACGAGCGGCTCCCGTCTGACCTTGTAGCTCAGTCGGTAGAGCAACGGTAATCTACTCCGGAGGTCGTATATTCACTTCCTACTCGAGGCAGGGTTTTTCTCTGTCCTTGAACCATTACTAGGGCTAACGGTCAGATAGAATATGGATTACACGAGATTAAAGCTAGAAATTAAATTACACGCAAACAACCATCATAGTGGTAAGCAAATAAAGCAAGCACCGAAATTTGGGTATTCATAATGCGTTCCTTGCCAACACTATTCATGCGTCTTTGCAACTTGGCCCGCACTTGTTTTCTTTTTCGCTTGCATCTTTGTTGGCATCCCTGTCTAAGTCATCCAACGTGAGTCCACAGTTGGCTGTAGTGTTAAAACGGCATCATTGTTAATTGAATCAAGTCCTTTTGCCTTCTCCTTTTCAGTGCTGTTTTGAAGTCCTAAAGATTAAGCGCCCTTCAAGAACGTTAACGGTATTGACCCAGTATTTTAGCCAATTTAAGTGTTGTTTTCAATAACGTTTTACTCTAGGCATGCGCAGTATGCGTCAATATATTTCATGCTGTAAGGTCTACCATGAATGTGCCACGACTATGGAGAAAAATCACTCGTCGAAAGGAAAGTGAATGTCTTATTTTTTAATGTACCTTTTTTCCGATCTTCTTCCCAAGCTATTCTTTCGTTTTCACTATGAGCAAAGGTGCACTTTTGCCCTCGGGAACAAGTCTGTCTGCGTTTGAATTGCCAACAGAGCTGATAGGAGGCAAATATCCCAGTCGGTCTTGGACGAATTGCACTTTTAGCAGTTGGCGGTATATGTGCCTGTTTTTGACGGGGTAAAGACTTGGTGTAATCACTCACTGCCCCTCTCTCATTGTCTGAAAACGTAGGCATCTTAGGGCGATTCCGCGGATTTGCTCGATCACGTAAATCACCAGGACAGGTTTGTATGCTACATACACTACTGGCGTCAGAATCATTGGCTAACTCTGGATAGAAAGGAAAGAAATATAATGAAGTTACAAAAAATTGTCGAACTGTCTTTAATTAATAACCACTTTTACCATTTATTTCGCAGAACTACGATAATACCGATATACTTAAAGTCAAATCTGCACAATTTGTTTGAAGTAGACATGAAGACAGGACTGGATCAATCCCCCTCTTCAAAGCATTTTGAATGGCAAAGAGCTTTGTGAAATTGTCAAAGGAAAACAGCAGAATAAGATTGCTACAGGAAAGAGATTTATCTCAGCAAAGAAAGATATTTGAAGTTAGAGGAACCTTAATATATTTAACAGTGTTCAGTCGGTGAAAACATATTCGGAAATCCCCGGATAATTTCTGAGCGACATTATTTGCGAACTGTCAGATGATGAACTGATTCTGAAGCTGCTGACGTCGGTTGTTGAAAAGGAAAATAGTGCTTTCGATAAGGAAACATCATCAACCAGCAGATTCGCGTTACGAAAGACAATTGAGTAAATGAAAGATTTGGGATTTGCCCAGTGGATAGAACCACTGTATACAATGTTAGTTCTTCGCTTCGTTCTTAATTTTATCTGAAGAAGGCCGAACGGCTGAAATGTAACAATGGCCAGGGGTTTCGGGAAAAATACAACATGGCTAACTGGAACCCGGGAACAGGGGAATAAAAGACGAAAAAATGGCATAGGGAACAAGGGAACATACTAAACCATTTTAGGGATCAAAAAGCGGATAACAACTAGTTTGGAAGTAATTTCGGGAATAAGGGAGCACAAGCAAATTTTTAAAGGGAACAAGGGCCCCCTCCCTCTGGGGGGTTTACCCCACTGTTTATTTTCTCTTGATATTCTAATCTACAAATTCACGTTGTGGTAGTAGATCCTTTTCGATTCCTCTGATATCTGCCTTCTTGTTCAAAACATTACATAAGAAGTTACTCAAAACAAGGAAGTCACAAAATGACCAGCTCCCCGTCGGCATGGTAGCTCAACTGCTAGATAATTACCTTCCCTTTTGGCCCTGAGATTTCGAGTCTTTCGTCGCACCTTCCGTTTTTTTGTTCTTTCTGGGAAAGGTTCTGCAAATAACAAAGAAACAAATCAGTATGTTAAGTTGCGTTAGAATTGTTAAGATGTCGAACAACACGATTATATACTCGAAGGAGAGAAGTAATCCTCGTGCTTATGTGGACAATTGAAGCAATTGTCTCTTTTAGGCATCTGAAAAATTCAGGCGGCTTCGACGGGATTCGAACTTATGACCTCTGAAATGCCGGTGCAATGCTCTACAATCTATGAGCTATGAAGCAGGTCAATTTGTTGGACTCACGTGTTCTCATGAAGGACTCGATGAATGAAATAAATGAATGTTTGCTCCCAACGTCATGGTTCATTTGAATTGGTAGAGCCGGCATCGCAGAGGTCATGGGTTCAAATCCCGATGAAGCTCCCTGAATTTTTCAAGTGTCTTTTAGAGAAATTTGCTTTAATTGTCCAGATAACTGCGAGGATCAATTCTGTCCTTCGTCTATAACCCGCCCTTCAAATATCTCATGATTATTTAAATATATATAGTCTTGACTGTCCTGGCTTTACTGCGACAACGTTTCGGCTGTTCAGCCTTCCTCATATTGAAAACTATTTGCAAATAAACAAATAAAAAATAGAGCCGCGAAAATTACAAGGGGCGTTTTCCATTTACCAAGAAATTCCGGAAATTCCGGTTGGGATGTAAATGGAACACACGTTTTTGGTTCGTTCCACTGGAAAATTTTCGGAATAAACTGAACTTCTGAAAAGGTAGTCCTGTTTTCCCGTTGGAAAATTTCCGATGGAAATGTGTGTTCCATTTACAACTTTTGAAAGGTCTTACCACTTCCACGCTATTCACGGCCACATCTTTTAAAGTTTGGCGCGTAAAATCGCAATCACTGGGCGGCGAACGGACCTGAGTTAAATGGAACACGTTTTTCACCCGATGGAAATTTCCACCGAAATTTCCGGAAACTTTTTGTAAATGGAAAACGCCCAAGGAGACTGATATTTATAGGAAAACTAATTGAAATGTGTGAATACAGGTTACATAATGAAGGTTACGTAATAATAGAAAATGGAAGTTGTTCCAGCGGTTGAGCTGAATGAATACATCAGCCAATTTATCATCTCAGTCTGCATTACGGATGGCAGTGAATACAAGCCGACTTCCCTTCGAAGTGAAGTGGCTAATTTCGAACTACACCTGAAGAAAAAGCCTGGCTATTCTGCAATTTGCTAAAATATTTTAAACACAGTAAGTGTTGTAAATTTTATCAAATAATTAAGTTGTCGCTTGAGCGATTTTAAACTAATTTGTATTCCTTTCATCGGCCCATTTGTGCGAATCTACCAAACACTACACGAAAAAAATCTCAGTACCTATGAAACAAACACATTAAAGCATGGAAAACGCTTTGTACGATTTTTATTCACTCGCTGATACGTATCAGAAAACTCACTTGTTCGCTGCACTCTCGTTCGTTTTCTGATACTATACTCAAGTCGTAAATAGAAATGGTACGCGCGCATTTTCCATGAAGTAATCTTTCTCTATGTATAGTTTCCTCACTTGAGCCGTGTGATGGAGGTTTTGATAGCCGTGCATCTGTTGTTGCCATTTCGGTAGTAATGGATTCTGCAAAATTAACACAAAATATTGACAAACTACTGTAACACTGTAACCAGACGAGTACGTATTCGCGTGCCAAATAAAAGAGAGAGACAGAAAAACCACTCAGACGAATCGTAAACAATTATGTAAAATAGGAGGCTCAAGATAGTCTACGCTAATTTTAACGTTTCGACTCGAAACGTCAGTCATTGTTACAAAACAACAGTCCTTCCTAGGCCTAAACTCACCAGGACCTACGATCGTACTTCAGGCATGATTATGATATGACTCCTGGCATGGGCGTAACCAGGATTTTTCAAAGGGGGGGGGGGGGTCACACTGTGTCAAACAGAGGGTACTCGCATTTTCGCAACCTGAATATTGTAGGTTGTTTGAGTAAAAAACGGCTTACAAAGCGGGGGTCACAGGCACCCCAGGACCCCCCCCCCTCCCCCCTCCCCCCTTCCCTAGCTACGCCCTTGACTCCTGGGTTCAAACCATTTACGGTAATAAATTTTTTTTTCCATTTTTTTGTAACACGAAAGACATTTACTTGTCCAAGCTTCTAATACATATGTTCTTATTGTCAGGATATCTGGGGATGTGTCCTTCATTTTCCATAGGGACCGTGGCTGGACTTCAGAAGGAGGGATATAACGCATGAGCCTCTCGATTCCAAATGCAAATTTGCTTTGTGATGAATTTGTTGTCATCGTCATATTTTTGTGTGATGAGAACAACTTTTCACTTCCATGTAAATGGAAAGTAATTTGATACGAAAGAAATGGTATATCTTACAAAACAAAAGAGTTACCGTTGATTTTATCCGCTGAATGCTGCCTATCATTATTTTCTGCAACGGTGTTTTTCTATAACATGAAAACCAAGTATTAGAATTTAAAGAGGTCAAAAGCAACGAATAAAACAAAACATAACAGGAATTTACTCAGTGACCAATGGCAACGCTCTTTGTCTTCTGTAATGTAAAGCAGCCTGTAAAATTCCTTATACAGGCAACCCAGACATGGCATACATACAACACAGTGATTAAGTGATTAGCAGCCGTATTGGCAAACAACGATCGAACCATGCTTGCAAAAGAGCAGAGTTGAAGTAAACTGTTCCGGATGATTTGATTGAAACACGAGAATTTCTATTGTATATCAAGTCAATATTACTGTCTGTTAAGAATATTTGTAGGGTTCATCTCTAGTAAGGAACGTTAAAGACGTTTGGTCGAAAGGTTGACACCGTATCTGGGCTTTTCTGGTAATGACTGGGCGACTGGAAATATGTAATACGTCTGAGCCGATGATGAGGCCTTTGGAATTTTTTTTCCCTTGAAATTCGGAAATCATTGCCCAGCCCTTGGGATGAATCAACATTTGGTCCAGCATTTTTTTCAAAAATTAAAAATAAATAATGTAATGGATTTGATGACAAAAATTACGGGCAGAAACATACTTATTAAAGACAACGTTTCGGTGTCCTCATGACACCATCATCAGGTCAAATATAATATTTTACAAGTAACTCGAATATTAATGTTCAAGATTAAGTTCAAAGTTTACAAATTTGACTGTGGCTGGTGTGATGCCAGCTATGTTGGTTACACGCGTCGACATCTCTACCAACGGATCGATGAGCATAAAAGATCTGGTTCGATATTCAATCACAGCCAAAGTCAACATCAATCAAGAACAACAACATCTGACATGTTTCGCATTCTTAAGAAATGCTCATGCAAATTTGATTGTCTTGTGTATGAAATGTTCCTTATTCGTGAGCACAAACCGTGT
>NC_090890.1:7488968-7503968 GCF_036669925.1 Montipora capricornis
AAATCTTTGAAGTGAGATCTTCTCTGCCAAATATTGTTTAAGTGGACTTATTAAGTGAATTTAGTCAACTGGTGAGGTTCCTTAAAGATCAAGTTCGCATTTAGCGACCACAGTTTCACGCGCCTTGTCACCGCAAGATGGCAGGATTTGATGTCCCGTGAGCAGAAATCTTGCAATTTTTTTAACTTCCCACATTGATTTTTTGTTCATTTTTGGACAACGTGGAGATAATTGTAAATAAAATCCGTTTCTGGAAAGAAAAATTGGGGTCACCGAACGTCCAAGACCGTTAAATCCAGGCAAAGCTATAGCAATGGCCTTTTGCCCTATCAGTTCTCATTTTATTACTTAGCGCGCGCTCGTGTATAACGTGGCGTGTGCATTTGCGTGCGCAGTAAGGATGCGCAGAAACAATTGGTGCGAACGTCCTTAAGCAAGCACGGTGACATATCTTTTTTATTGTAGTTTTCAAAACGGGGATTAGTAGGGAACATTCAGGGAAAGTTTCAAAAAAATCGTTCGACAATTTTTTTTTCTGATGAATCACCTTAAACTTAGAACAACGCAGATATTTTTATCGCTGCTTGTATGTTTATAACTGCGTGCATGAAATTATTTCTCCTGAATTGGAATTGGTAAGAAACAGCAATGTACATTCTTATAGCACTCGTTGCAAAGATGAGCTTAGGCTTCCATCAGTCAAACACAACTGGGGTAAACAAAGAAAATGTTATCATTCCTTCAAAAATTGATTTATCTTATCTTATCGTAACGTATCGTATCGTATCGTATCGTATCGTATCGTATCTTATCTTATCTTATCTTATCTTATGTCTTTCTGAAAATGATAAAATTACCTGCTTTCTTCGGTATTCGTCCCTCAGTAACTCCTTTGTGCTCTTTGGCTGTAACAAAAAACCAAACCTGAGCGGTGAGAACTCAGTAAACTTCGATGATCACTTCAGAATGCCTTCGTTACGACAGTGACGTTCAGCTATTCCTCTCGGGAACTGGCAATAAATCGCCTTCGAACTTTTCGCTCACAGCCATTTTTAAAGTTCTATGGTGCGGTTGGGTTGACTCTATGCCCTGCTACTTTATTTAGAAAGACGTTCTTTCGTGTAAAATGAGTGAGGCACTTACGCGTCGACACATTCAAGATGGCGGGACAATAGAAATATGGTGGAAAAAAGAGAGGGTTAGTTCTTCTTGTCTGCCTGCAAACGCAGACGTATTTCCAGCGGTCGCTTCTCTCCCACAAAAAGTAACGACCACCGGAAGTATGTTTGCGTTTCCGGGCTAGGACTGTCGTTTTGCTAAAATGCGGAAAGTTATTGTTCCTTTTCTGACTGTATACGAATTGCAATTTTTCCAACAAATTAGCGCTAATCACTTTCACGAGTGGACGTTCTTTTTGTTTTTGTTTTTGTTTTTTTTTTTAAAGAAGAACTCACCCTTGCACCACTGTTCTGCTTTGATGCTCGTATTGGAGGACGCTTGACTGACGGGCGGGGTCGTTCCAATTCAAATTGGTTTTCCGATTCATCAGAAAACCGCGATAAATCTGTCATCTGAAAAATAAGTTAATCTTAAGTTAAATTAATAACTTATTGGGATAACCACCATGGTTAGTTGGGACATATAATATTTTCTACAAGTGGATGCGCGCATGCGCAGGAACGAGTATCGTGATGGCGGAAAGAGCGCTGAATTCTGTTGGCAAAATGAATGATTGTGTGATATTCGGAAAAGATGAAAAGGAACGGCGCCAGTACACTGGATTATGATGGAGTCCAGAGAATTGTTTTCACACGGCTTTTACCAACGTTTTTTTTTTCACGGTTTTCGTGAAACCTACGGCACATTCTCCGGACAAGCCGTAGAAAAATGAGGCTAACTCAGCGTTTTTGCTGAGAGATCGATCCGCCATTGCCTTTTAGTTCTGGGGTTTGATCCGCAGCCAAAGTGATAATATATAGTGAGGAAGCTTTTACGGTCGAAAAGACGTTGATAAACTGATCCGAGATGTCTGCGAACTGATAGTTGGCAAAACAACTAGTTGGTGAGAAGAAGAAGGCACGTTGCATGTTTTCAACGAGGTTAAAAAAGCTTAGTTCTTCGAAATTAAATTTTGAGAGTTCCGTCGTGGAAACCAGTAAGACTGTGTAATAACACTAAGGCTGTTAGCAAAGAATGTTAGCTAGATCGTACATAAGAAATTATATCTTCATTTAATCGAAGTTTATATTTCTTTGGTCATCAAACAAATGTACTATGCAGGTAACCTGAGCCGTATTAAATCAAAACCAGCTGTCAAAATTGAGTCAAACATTCATATGTGTAATAACGGTGTTTGTCTTTTTCGAATCAGAAGTTTTAAGAGCGCACGAGAAATCACCAGTTGTTCCCTATATATATATACATTTTTTTATTCCGATGTCTTGGCAAAATAATCAAATCTGAAAAATCTGAAAAAGTTGTGTTTATGTTATTCAAATTATGGTAAGCTCAACATAAATAACAAAGCACAGGGGTTATCTGCTTCTGCTAAGAAGATATCGATGTGCCATGATTTAGACTTAAGCCCAGGTCCCTCAATTTGTTGTGATATGAGTCCTTCGACATCATTATTATTATGAAGATTAGCTCAACACGGAATAAGACGTCGACCATTATTTTGATGTTCGTGGCAGAGGCGATTGTTTTTTTTAGAGCCGTTTCCCATCAATTATCTAATGAAGACAAGTGAATTATTCCAAAATTAAGGCATAGAAATCAATAAAATTGGCTCGAAATTTTGAACGCAATAAATGAAAATGGAGAATGGTGAGAACTGGTCAAAGTCTGCCAACCTGTCAGAGATAGTTCAAACAATCTGCTTGTTATGAATAACTGAACAGTGCTGAAAACAATAATGATACAAATGATGATGACGTGGATGATTGGTGTGAAATAAACTGAAGGAACATCCCTGAAATGGACACCTCGATTCGCTCTGACGAAGGGCTAACGCTCGAAACGTCAGCTTTTAGAATCTCTGTACGGTGGCAAATTTACATTATCAACTCCGTTGATAAAACCAATTTTTGTATACTACTTCCCCACCGACGCAGCACCACAGTTTCTTTAGAAACTACCCCTTCATTCCCTTATTACAATAACCTGATATGACTGAACATGGTGGTGATATTTTAAGTGTTGCACCAGGAGAAGGTCTACTTCTGTTTGTTTATGATAATATTTTGAAGAGTGATGAAATGCCTATGGAAGAAATAGTCAACTTTTTATGGAGCTGAATTCCAGCAAAGAGGATCTCCTCACATTCATGCCTTGTAACGCTGTTCTAAGGATGCACCCCAGGATGAAAAAAGCTCCAATGATAATATTGTTAATTTTGTTGATAAGTATATCAGATGCCAAAATGATAAATCTAGTGAAATAGAATACTGCGAGTCTACTGTTATTGCACAAAGGACACTACAATGAATCTACAACTGTATAGTGTAATAAAAACATGAACTGTATGAGAAAAACAAGACTCGAGAAAAACTCTAACTGCACTTTAATTTATACACATGAAATTTACTTAGATACTATATCAAATTCACTTCGATACACTACCCATATCTATCATCTCCATTATTGAAAACAGCATCATCAGCTTCACGGGGCTATCAAATTGACACCTATCCACGAGTTAGCTATTGGCTCCCTATGTTTAGATCTTAAATGCCAAAGTAGTAAAGGAAAAAATGTCTTACCGATTGTGACTGACTGTTTTTCCTCGAGCTCTGCTTCTCACTCAATTTAGTTCTGATGTCACTTACAATAAGGCAAACTTTCATGCTCTGCAATGACGTTTGAGCGACAATTACGAACGTTATCAAGCAACAGCATACAGAAATTGAGATTAAAATTCGCGCTTGCATGCAGTCAACTACCAACAATTAGGGAGTTTTAAGCAAAGGCCGTGACGACGGCTACGCAACGACACGTCACAAAGCAAGGATATTATTGGTTAAAAAAGGAAGATACCGTGCTGCACGAGCGATACGCATTTTAGTGCATTTTTCTCCGTACTCCACAGAACAACCTTTAGTTTTTAACGAAAGCGTGAGCATACGACAATGAACTATTCATTTTACACGTTTACTTTAAAACCGTTCGTACCCATCCAGTTACAAGACAGTTCTCCCGAGTTGTACAATGGTTAGAAGATGGAATAATAGCGAAACACTTACGATGGCGTTAAGTTATGTTTTGGAGTGACGTTTTCGTTGACGCACCCTGCCAGCAGAGCCTTCTTAACTCGACGCCATGCTGATGAAGCCCAAAAGGCCGAAACAGCTATCCATGGCTGCTAATTGACCCGGTGACATGGTTGTGCGCATGCGGGATGTGTTGCCCACACCGGGTTGGTGTTACCGTGTGTCACCTTGATATAATTGTTGCCCTATTCTGCCAGTTGTTATTATAGGAAAGCTCTCAGTTTTGCCGCATGTGTCAAAACAATTGAGCAACCCTAACACGTCATAAGTGCGCAAGAAGGTCGTGCCCAGGAACTTAATCAATGATACTATTTATTGATTTTCCAGTTAGAACTTACAATGTTTGAGAAAATTTTCCAAACCGATGATTGGAAACATTCTTTCTTCCGGTTTGAGGTTATTCTTTGTTGGGCACATACTTTGTACAGACAAGTTGATTTATGCGTCGGTTGTATAATTTTTTATGAGTAAGAAGATTGCTAGTGGAGACCGTTGGCATCATAGCAGGACCCGATGTGACAAAAATTGTCTAAACATCTGTCAATGGCCACTTCGATCGGTGGATTCCAGGATTCTATGGTTTATGAGTCAAAATCAAAGGAATTTTCCGTTGGCTACTTGTTAAGCTTACCTCCGGATCCATCCTTCGCCATTCCATCGCAAGTCGCAAGGCCTCGTCGAGTTCTCCATGCCGAGTGTTAATGTTAATTAGCATATCAAAAGCAGGAGAACTGGTGCGGTCGGAAATATTTAGAGCTGCAAGAGAAGGCAAGAATATTTGCCACCGATTAGTTAACAAGTTAAGTGAGAGACGACGTTACTGTTGTACCTCAAAAAAGACAGAAGTGTACAAAGTCGAAGAAGATCTAATACAAGTCGTTAGAAGCCAGTTATACCTGAAACTTAACACAGCAAGGTAGCTGTCCGCGGGCGGATCTTGCCCAACCTCAAGTCATACGTGATGGGATATGCTGAATAAAGCCTCTCAGAATACATGATAATAAGGGCAACCGCTTTTGTATTTCAGAACCAGCGACACATAAGAGCTCGAGTATATGATGTTTACTTTTCATATAAACGGACGCGTTTAGAACTGCTTTGCTCCACTTTCCCCCAGAACTGAAACGTCGTTGATGGAAAACGGGTGTTGACTCATTTCCTTATGGTCTCCAAAGTTATAGTGTCTTGTCGCAGGCCCGTTGGTAACTTTTGAGTAACCTGGCTACCAAGAGTCGTATGAGCTGCACACTAACATTGTCTTTCTCTTACAGCAAAACAAATTATGTCGGAAAACCGGCAATAGAAATGCTCGAAATTAGCATTTGTTTACCTTCAACAAACCCACATTCACAATTAACATTTTTTGGATAAAGACGTCTCGCTGTTAAATGCAACTTTGTAAAACAATTTACAAGCACGGATGACTACATGAGTAGGACCATTGCACATTGATGTTTGCATTTTAAACTGAACTAGTCTTTCGAATTCTGATTCCCTGTCATCGCTAACATTCAAATAGAGGCGTGACTTCACGCTGCTTTGAAGTTCATGAATCCTGAAAAGTGCAAATGTCGCTTTCGCCTGTAGCTAGCTGATGGAGGTGGCATAATAACGCCCACATAAATGCGTGCAAAATTTTACGACTGTCTTCAACAGTGGTTAGCCGAGTCAGATCTGGTTGCCAAACCCCGTACATTTCGGCTTATTACATCTATAATTCAGTTTCAGGGTTTCGCAATCGGAGATTTCGGAGCTACCCAAACGTGGACACCCTTCGTTTCTTCTAAAGCTTCATGACTACGACGATTATTAATTTTACCTCTTTGGCAATCCTGCTTTGCTTTCTGAAGATCTCCCTAAAGAGTGACAGTCAGACCAAAGTAAGAGATAGCATTCTAGTTGTTAAACGTCTGTAAATTTACATTCCAAAGGGTTTGGTATTTCAGTCCCACTGTGCTTGAGTGATAAATTGCTAAAACTGTAGGCCCAACAAAATGATAGTAAACGCATTTTACAGACTTCTCTTTGAAAAACAACGGTCTTCTCTATTTTGTCTGACAATTTTTACATCAATTTTCCTTCCAATGTGTAGTCAAATGTTTTGAAAGAAATCAATCAGCTTCTGTAAACGTTTATGCATAGCAACGGATGTTTAATAATAAAGTCTGTGCTCACATCACGGTTGCGATAAAGCCTTCTTGTTTAATAACAACTTTAGGAGACTGTGCGACTGTGTCTAAGCATGCACAGAAGAAACATTTTTTTTACCACAGTCAGGTAACACTGAGCCCTTCGTTCGAAGGCTTCCAAAATTTCAGGAAAGAGGTTTATAACTTCAGTGTACATCCGTACAGCTAAGGTCGTATCTCCTCGAGAAAAATGCTGCTCTGCACTTGACATGAGAACCTCAATGACTCTGACAATGTGATATTGATTTCCGTACCCCTGAGGAACAAAAAAGACACGTTAAAGGTGGGAGTGCATTGGTTAGAGCACCAACGAGCTCTAACTTATCAACCAGCGTGTCCCGGCCGGGTTGGAAACGTCATCGGTAACATTGCAATGCTTGCTTCTAATGGCAACGACTTTGAAATGGAGTGCGCTCAGTGCCTTTTCTTTTTTTTCTTTTGGGGGGGGGGGGGGGGGAGGGTTCCGTTACTGTATGTTATGCGACCTCGAAATAATCAACAGGGCTCAACGCGCTCTGTTGTGAAGACAACCCAACTAAAAAACTGTTTTATATCATTTCACATAACGCCACGGTATTGCAGTTGCGACCTTTCGAAACAGATGAGACGAAAAAACGTTCTAATTTTTAGTGCAATCGAACAACAAAACAATTGTTGAATTCAGCTCTCGTCTTTTAGGGTGTACCGGCGTCATAAACTTGAACTCATTCAATAATTGTTAATTTTTCGATTGCAGTGATTTTAGTCAGGGTATTGTAACACACTTTTGAATTCGTACTTGACCACATAGCCTCATGACTTTCTCTTTTAATCTTCTTAACGCGCTCTTGTCTCTTGTCATCTGCAAAATCCAAGCATAAACGTCTTATTTAGCTTTCGAGATTCATGGGTCCGTTTCTCGAAAGTCCCGAAAAGCCATTTGCGAAAGTGGTCCTTTTAACATATCTTTTCAAGGAAACAAGACGTGAACTTGATTGTGAAAATTGATGGCTTAAAAGCTCTTTGTCATTTTAGGTACAGAGGAAAATGTGGCCCCCGAACAGTTGCTGGATTTTCGAGAAACGGGCTGCAGGTCCGATCGTATTGTATCGTATCGCATCGTATCCTTACAGCAGCAACGTCCCTACAAGAAAAAATCAAAGTAATGATTTACCTTTACAAATTTAATAGCAGGCTGGATAAATTTGCAGAAACCGCAGAGTGAAAGTACTTCTGAATTAATAATGAATTCCATAAATAGAGGATATTACATGGTCGCGCCGGGATCAGGGAGGGTATGTTCGCGCGAGGATAGAGACACCAGGCGGAGACATCCCCAAGCGGCCAGTTTATCATATAGATATTGATGAAATGACCACATTAAAAACAACTTGTTTTATTCATTTTCCAAATGACGAAAGAGTGATCATCAACCGCTAAAAACACGCATGTTGTGTAACATAAGCAAGAGTTACCTTATGATCCAAATGTTTGTAGATGATAGCATATCGGAGGGCGCTCTCTATCTCCCCTTGTAACTCAAGAGCACGCAAAAGAAGAAATGTAGTGTGCTCATTAAGCACGTTATCAAGTAGTCTATAAGCTAAAAACGAACAACAAAAGAAAGATAAAAAAGGAGATTATCTGGATAGGTTTCACTGTTCTATGGACTTGGGAATACAAGGAAAAGAAACAGGTAAGATTTGTATTGAAATAAGGAAGTACTTCCTTTATTCCCGTGCAACGCTGGGTCTGTACTTGACTTAATTAAACAAAATTTAAACGAAGATTATGATAATAACGACATTGCCTGTTTGTACACTCACATCAGTCATGCATGACTCATGGCATTTTACTTTAACTACAGGGATATCAACCGATGAATCCGTAAGTATTATTATTAGCAAAATTTGGCAACTATCAATGAAGTGAAACTTGGTAACTACCAAATGGAACAATGAGATACTTCCAAGATGGTTATTGGCCACTGACAAGTATCAGGCCAGCTCACTTTCATGTGCTTTTCGAAAAACGGAAAATGAACTGAAGTCATTGATCAGTCTATCATCCTGCTTGTGGTGGCCGAAACGATCAACCTGTGCACACTTACCAATTTCGCAATCCCGCAAGACGTATGGTAAGTAATGCTGGGGACAAAAAAAATTATCTCAGGTAACTGTGAATATATGCAAAGTTTGGTCAACGTTTAACCTCAAGTATATTTTATACTCTGAATAGTGACTTATCCACTGGACAAAGTTATCTAGCCTTTAATCAACTTGGGTCAGAACGCTTGAAACACAATATTCTCGTGTGAAAATTCAGTAATATATGATAATCATAATTCTAGGGTACAGAACATGTTGGTTGATTGCACTTTGAACTTCAAAGCGCGCAAAAATATGTGCTTTAATTCTACGTAAATCTCTCTATATCTGTTTATTCCTCACCCATTCGGTTGCTTTTTTCTTCCTCTCCCCAACCTTCCGTTGCTTCAACAATTCAAGATGGCGGACAACCATTTACCATTTGATACGCCCGCACTGCAAGCTACAAAGTGCATTGTTTGCTGGGATGTTGTATCACATTGCTCTAGATGATGCCGCTAACAAGTTTGGCTTTACATTGATTTTACCTTATGATACCCCAAATAAAAATGATTAAAATAAAATCGTTCTTAGCTGACCATCAGCCTAAGGTATGTTCTTAGTATTCTTTTGAAATTTTGCCGGTTAATTATGTTCCAGCGTTTACATTCTTATAAAAGGCATCTTACTAAAAAATAGTGCACGTTTTTTACGACCGATTGTGGAAACTTGACAGACACTAACCATTTGGAGCAAACAATCAGCCCTTCTGCATACTAACGAGGACAAAAACACGGGATCAGTGCCATATCTGAGTCGCTGCAGCAATATTGTTAAGAGTGACGCTGCTGTACCGTATTCCTTACGACTAATGAAGTCTTCAACATACACCAAGGTTTTAGGAACATCGGGTGACACAAGGTGACAATCGTGCAGAGCCTGAAACGCAACGCTTCCTCAGTTGAATGATTAACCTTTTGTATTTCAAATATAGAAGAGGAGAACTTTTGTGACAGTTAGCAATTCAAAATTTTATACAGCGATCAACTGACGAGGTCATGAGACGAAACTAGTTTTAAATCGCATAAGTAAATTAGTGTGCTGAAGGTAGATCCGAAATAGGTTTTTCCTTATTAAAAACAAGGGGAGAAGCTTATTCATAATGAATTACTGTAGCTTTAGAGTTCTTCCTGGTACACCCAATGCCTCTCATAACGCGTTTCTTGATTAAATCCAGGTTTGAGACCTTTTGGATATGTACTTGTTCATTCCGAAGCTCGTAGTCTTTTTTGTTCAGTCCTCAGTCCTCACAGTGAGGTCATTGTCGCTGACCTAGGAGCAGTCAGTCGAAACGGGACACACACACACAGAAAAGGAGGCGGGCAAAATCGGCCTGGCAAAGTTATGAGTCCTTAAGTTCACTTCCTAACCAAGCGGTGACACTTGTAGATTTTACTCTAACGCCCGACGATTTTACTCGTCAATTGGGCCACCTAGGGCAGGAAAGGGTTAATGTCCATGATAAGTTTTTCCCATATGTATTTATTGACTCGCTATAACCGATTCAGAATTGGGATTAAATATACAAACCCGTGGAATCGGGAATGGTAAATCCTCCAGCTCGACCTCATGGAGTGAAAACCTAAACAAGAAATTAATTGTTGAAGAAAAAAGTGTGGTCGTTATTATTATTATTGTCCATTTAGCTCTGAGCTCTGACTGTTTTTGTGCCGACATGCATACCAAGGAAGCGAGTCATAGCAAATGACTAAGGGCCCTCTCTGAGGTCACTCTCCTTGTACTTAGAAATCAAGTACTTTTCTCAAAATCCTGGCCGTTCCTATAGACCTTATTCCAAAATGGCCGTCATTTAAATATTCTTTTGTTTTTATTCAAATTAGCCCTTGATGCCTCGTTCTTGAGCTGAAAATTCGAAAGAATATTTTGCCTTGAACGAGGCATCAAGGTCTAATTTCAATAAAAACAAAAGAATATCTAAATGGCATTTGCATAATTACATGCACGAAAATCTCTTAACAATCTCACAGTTCTGAGAAATAGCCCATTTCTGGGACCGTTCAATTGTCAACCTTGCTACTTTCGGCCCAAATAACATATTCAGTTCTTTGTCTAGGTCTTCGTAGCATGCACCAAGATAGTCAAATACTATGGTGATAAGCTTCACTTTGTAGCCTGGATACAAGTTCTTTATTCCCAATCTAAGGTCTAAGTACTTGTTCTGTTTGTACTTGGTTCCTGGAGTGCATATCGTACCTTCCACTAGAGACCATTCTTTGTTCTTCTTGTCTAGTATATTATTATTATTAAATTAATTTCCTTAAGTATCCCGCAAAAAACAACAACAATACCCAGAAAATGATTGATGCTTTTGCTTTCGGGTGGCATTTGAAGTCCAGGGCGGTCCTGGCAAAATACGAGTTATTTTGTTTTGAGTGAGACATAAACATTTTTCATGTCATATCAATTACCTGTTGTAGGCCATTGCTGGTCCGGCCTAATTAAGACGGTGCTCCGGTCAGATCGATGCCGCTGTCTGAAAGCAATGTTTTATTTGACTTAAAATCAATCACCAAACCTGTCTTGAGAAGGACGGTGCATTCTATTGTTATTGCGCACACGTTCTGCGCATCTCGAGATACTCGGATTTGACATGGGTGGTGCGTATTAATACAAGGACATTTTTTCGCGGTTCAAAACTATTCGGAAAAAGCAGATCTTAGCAAGTGCTTTTGGTATCTAAAAAGAAAACTGGGGGTAACCAATTAAGCGTCAATTTGGAAAAGAACGCCATACATTGCTTTGAATTTTAAAGTTTTTTACAAATATTGTTGATTAATTATCTTTGAAAAATGCATGGTAACCCCCAATTTTCTCTTTGGATTTCAGTAACACTTGCTATGATCTGATTTTCCCGCATATTCAGTAAACCGCGCAAAGATACCTTTGAATTAGTAGGCAACGCCCTTAACTCTTATCCCCGCAAATGTCTAAAACATTCTTGACGAGGACGGAAAATATATACGGAGGAGACGCACTTATCTGGACAATTTAAGGAATTGTCTCTCACAGACACTTGGAAAATTCAGGTGGCTGCCCAATTGCAACTGAATTCGCCCTTGTCACACGGCGGCCATATTTTCCCGGGAGACCAAAAAGGCTTTGTTTTACCACGCCAAGCCTCACCCCCATGGTTTCCACTGTGAAGCTTGGCGTGGTAAAACAAAGCTTTTTTGGTCTCACGGGACAATATGGCCGCCGTGTGACAAGGGCGAATGGCTTCATAGTTCAGTTGGTAGAGAATTGCACAGGCATCCCAGAAGTCATGGGTTCGAATCCCGTTAAAGCCGTCCAATTATTTAAGGTGTCCATAAGAGATAATTGCTTTAAATTGTCGAGATAGAGCGAGTTTCAATCGAGTGTTGTAAAACCAAAACCAAAGCAATTACAAATCAAAAAGGACGGAGACAATCCAATAAACCAATCAAAACACATAGCCGACACAAAGCGCGGGAAAATGTGCACGTGCGAGCCACGCTTGGTTTTGGCTTCACTTCTGATTGGTTGAAAAAGTGGCGCAAGAACTTTGAACCAATCACTCAGTGAAGTAATGTAAAACCAAAGTAATTCGCCAATTACTTTCGACATTCAATTGAAAACCGCTCTAAGTACGAGGATCACTTGTATCTTGCGTCCCCACTTCAAATATTCGGATAATAAAGTTACATTTATTAAATTGGCTGTTTCCCTTGGAGGCATTTTAAGGCCACAAAAAGTACAAACAAATAAACCAGTGATATAAATGAACATGAAATATTTAAGAATCGAGACTTTTTGCGGGAGGCAAACCAGTGGCTTTGGAAGCGAAGCCGACAAGTTAACAGAGACCAACCCCTTTTTCACTAAGATGGTGCGCTGAAGACCGATCGACGTTATTCATGCACTGGTAACCGGCCCCAGTGGTGATGACCACCGATGGACGTGCGGTTGCCCGAGTTCGAAACCGCCTGAAGGCTCGTATTTTGATGTCCTATTGTGATCACTGCCGGGCATTTAGTCTATTTAATATCTTACCCGGCTTCCAGGCATAAAGCCACAGCGTTCATTAAAAGCTTTTGATCACCGCGATTTCCCGATTATCTTCCCAATATCTTCAATAATAAGAGCTTACCGTTTATGCCATAAATTGGTAAAAACGGAAAACAGGCAGAAGCCGGAAGGCGCACAATATTGCGTGAGGCTCAAAAACTTGAATCAATTAAAGGCTTTTGATCAAGGCCATTGCCCGATATCTTCAAGATAAAGATCTTACCAACTGTTTATACCACAAAACATATCCTAATCCATGATGAACAAACCTTTGTCAAAAATAACAATCAAAATGATATTCGTATTTCCTGATGCTAGCATAATCAAAGTCGAATTTTTATGTGACGGACAACATGATTAAAATGAAAGACAACACTGACATGATTTTCAGAGTTCAGAGACATTCTTTTGTCTGGGATTATGATGAAATTCAAATTAGATACTACTCATCCAAACATGACAATTTCAGCACGAACTACAGCATAAAGAATAAACATACATGCAAAAATTGATTGATATTCAGTTATATTAACCACTGAACTGAATTTAGATATTTCATTTTCCCGACGGAAGAGGTAGCCGTGTACTTTCGTGATCTAGTTGCAGTCGCGAATCACTGGAAATTTCAATTCAATTTCCGAAAACTTGAAGTGAAAACAATTCAGGGAGTCCGCGTGACAAAGTAGATATACATGTCTGATGATGATATGACCGCCACCATGAAGAGTGAGATGGTGGCATGGGCTGAACACTGATCGACGATATTCACTATGTACATAGGGAACTTATACATAGCTGCATGTTCGATATTTATTCAATTCAGCGTCGCATTGCCACTTTATCGACATGATTATAACAAGACATTACAGAAGTCTCAAGTCGTTTAAAAGTAAACACTACAATTTCGACAACCCGCCATGACTCGATAACACCGATAATTCCGTGTTCTAGTCCTACCAAGCACTGAATAGATATTGGTTTTTTCTTTACGTCTCACGGCGTTTATAAACATGTTTTGTAAGACGAAGCCAGCAGACGGTTATGAATACAAATTTCGACGTTTTAAAGACAATGATACTGGTCAGTTATATTTTAAAAGCAGTGCAGGGATTATTTCAAAGAGGAAGAGCTAAGAACGTCTGGCCAAGAAAACCAAGCACATACAGGGTCTTTGCTTAACCGTTTAAGGTGCATTTTGCATGGCAGTGTATGATAAATAGCAAAGCAAAACAATAACCAACAAAATGGTGAGGCGAAACACCCCTCGGCCCTAAAAAGTGACAGGTCCTGGTGACTGTGTGATTCCCCCGTTTCTCAAAAGTACAAGTTCAGATAGCTTTTGAGGCCGGAAAAGCCATTTGTGAATTTTAAAGAGCTGATCTTTTAATATGTTTGCAAAATAACTAAAAGTAAAATGATTTTGAGAATTACTTAAAACCTTTCCCTTCTTAAGTTACAGAAAGGACTGTGACACCCGAAAAGTTATTGGGAATTTCGAGAAAAGGGGCCCAGGAGATTAATTGTTTCTCGAAAAGTCTCGGAACGTTTCGGGCCCTTTTCGGGTGTCACAATTTTCTCTGTTTCTTGAAACATGTCTTAAAGAATGGAGAGCTTTTTGACCATTAAAACTCGAAAATCACTTTCTTTCGTTACCTTGATTTTGCATGTTGAAAGATTAGACTATCAATACAAGCGAATGGCAATTTCGGAAATGGCTTTTCTTACGCGAGAAGTTTTCGGTACTTTCAAAAAGCGGCTCCCGCCTCGAGACTTGTCGGATTATTTCTGGTGCCATAAATCTCTTCGTATAACGCAGTTCTTCAGTTTATCCTGTCTTCAAAACATTTTTAAAAGACCTGTTTTATATCGCAGTTTTACAGACGTCATATAATTTCATCATTTTCACAACGATTGAACCCGACACTGCGGAGCCAGAAGGTTCACAAGATTGCGTGAGGCCGAAAATCTTGAATTCATTAAACAAAGTGTCTAAATGGCACTGTTTAGCGCTTCGGTTATGCACCGATAAACTCGAAACTTCAACATCCCCCACCCCAACCCCGAGCAAACCAAGGGCATTTGAAATTTTGAAGATTGCATCGTTCAAATTCCCGCCCCCTCGGGCCAAAACAGTGTCCAAATGCCCTACCCTGTCGTAGGAAATATCTGTCTGTCCCCAACTTTTGAAGACCTTTTTTGTAACCCAGTCGCTCACAAATGCTGTATCTCTTCCTTTAAACTCTTCCATCTCGTCCAAACACGTGCTTTATGGCTGTTAGCCACTTCCGCGCCCGAAAAAAAAAATCATTTGAAACCTGACTCTTCCGGTTCAATTTTTCCCCACCCCACGAAGGTTAAATTCACCACTCC
>NC_090890.1:7508968-7516468 GCF_036669925.1 Montipora capricornis
GTATAGCTGTGTAGTATCATATATGTCCAAATATGTTTCCATTTAAAACCATGTATTTTCATGTTGTCCTTGTATATCTATTTATAACCATATATATCTATGGATAGCCTTTTATTATCATATATATCATATATATGCATGTACACCCATGTACATCTATGTATAGCCGTGTATTACCCTGCATATAACCATAATTTCTTTTCTACAGGGGCGACCATTTGGAATGCACTGCTAGACCAGCTAAATCAATTGCCCTCCATAAATGGTTTAAGAAAGCAAATAAAATCTTTCACGTTTGCATCGGCAAAAACTGATTAAATTAAGTAATTTTTGTAAAAAGTATGTTAACGTCATTGATTTTTAAACTTAGGTACCTTTGTATATTATACACAGCTTTTAGGTAGAACAGATTTTCTATGTAAAATACGTATGTAAATTTGATGAAATTACCGTGTTTAACTAACGTTTTCCTATCCTATCTATCTATCTATCTATCTATCTATCTATCTATCTATATTTGATACACTTAACCATGAGATCTTGATAAAGAAATTAGAATACTTTGGCTTTGATCACTCAGCAGTTGCCATTTTCCATTCGTATTTGTCAAATCACAAGCAACAGTGTAGTGTGAATGGAAGCTCCTAGATATTTCGTGTGGCGTACCACAAGGCTCAATATTAGGACCCCTTTTATTTTTAATGTATATAAATGTTTTGCCGGACTGTCTTCGTTTTTGCAAGGCCAGACTTTATGCAGATGACACAAAGTTAACGGTCTCCAGCTCTGAACTTCCTAAGATAAAAGAGTTGATGAGCAGTGATCTGAAGCATGTGTCAACCTTGCTTGTTGTGAATAAATTGTCATTAAATGTACTGAAGTCAGAATTTATGATTATTGGATCTAGACGGAAATTGGCAACTTTCGATGGTAATGTCGATCTCTCAGTGGATGGATATTCTTTAAAGAGAGTTCAACAAACTAAATGTTTAGGAGTGCATATCGATGAAAATAGCACCCACTCTTACTCTCGATAATAGAATTACCGTCTACAGATCAATTATAGAACCTTACTTTAATTATTGTTCACTCGTCTGGGGCAGCATTTCACAAATCCTTTCTAATAAAGAATAATAATAAAGAATATTCTTTGTATTGGAATTTAGTTTTCCCCAATTATTCTCCAGTCACGCACTTTTTTGATCTTTTGTAATTTTTGTTTTATTTTTTACTTGTATTAGCATGACAAAGTATTATTAAAGTTAAATCAAAAAAAGGAGGTTCAGAGGTAACAAAATCGATTTTGTGGTCGTTCTCTGTTCAGTACCTCTTTGAAGTGTTGTGTCCATCGGTCTTGTATGACTTTTTTGTTGGCGAGGAGGTTTCCGTGCTTGTCCATCACCGAAGTGCTTTGGCAACTGTCGCTGCCATTGCTAAGTGTCTTAATGTTAGCAACTACAGTGTTTTCATGTGTTGGCTTCGTGCAGCCTCTTCAGCTTGGCCAGCTATGTTGTTCAGCCACTTCTTTTTATCAGACTTGATGCTCCTTTTCACCTCCTTGTTCTTTTCAGCATATTTTGCTCTTAGTTGATTCTTCACCCTTTCTGAATGAGTGCTTAAAATCTTCTTGTTGATGGCATCCCGTTGATCTACTAGCTGCCATGACTCTCCGCTTATCCAAGGTTTCTTCTTCTTCCTCGGTTTACTTAAAACAGTATCCGCTACTTCGGTATACGCTTTCCTCATGACCTCAAAATCTTTCTCCACCTCGTGTTGATCTTCTTCTAAATCTCCGCCTTCTTGTTGTAAGACCTGGTACCTATTCCGTAGGGAAACCTTGAATTCTTTCAGGGTATCTTCGTTTCCCGGCTTTGATGTGTCGTATTTGACCCTACCTGTTTTCTTTTGCCTTGGAGGTCTCTTGAGCTTAAGTTTGATAGTTGTATCTTTTTTGTCGTGGGATAATAAATCTCTTATTCGATGGTCTAACATATAAGGCCATTTTCTCCGTTGAGCATTGTCCGACCGACCGAAATTTTTGGAATTTTCAAAAAAAAAAAAAAAAAAAAAAAGGGAACGGTGTTTTAAAACCATTTTACGGTTGCATAGGAGTTTCGGGGTTGATCCTTTTTTCCCACACTGTCTTAAGTTTGCAACAGCATCCACCAACTTTTCAGCCATATTCATTTTGGGTTCACGTCTTGTTTGTTTTCCGGGCTCCACAGCTATGATGCTGGGGTAGCAGGACTCCGATTCCGAGACTGCTCAGGAAACGCATTTGACGCTAAACGAAAAAAAAAAGGAGGATGGGCTAATACTCGCGGACATTTTGCTCACTGCTCGCAAAATGCTTTGCAACTCTCAAAATATCCGCGCGTATTATATGTTAAACCATCGAATAAGATGTATTTATCACGCCGTCTGAAAAACAACAAAATATACCAGCAAAAGCTCGAGAATGAGCAAGAGTAGAATCTTCTCTCAATGCAGCAAAGCACAAGGAATAAATCTGGAAACAAACGAAAATAAGATACGAGAATGCGTTGATCGAGCCGTGTCTCCAAAGCTGCGATTGCTAATTCTGCTGTCGTACATAGCATCATCAGCAGAATAGCGCACGATTTCAAATTTGTTTGGTGTATCTCCACCTTTTGTTTGCACTTGTGTTAAAGAAGTGTCTGCTGCAATTGTCAACAAACTGAAGTCGCGGTTTATCACGTTACCTAAAGGAGAATATTTTAAAGAAGTCATGCGCATTTACAAAGACAGATGGGGATTTCCAATGTGTGCTGATACGATAGACGGCACTCATATTCTTGCAATTGCCCCACCGACCGACCATGACGACTTCGTGGATATCAAAGGCTACCGCATCATTCTTATGCAACCAGTTGTTGACTATGAAATGATATATGAAATGAATCATATGGTGAATTTAGCAATTGCGTAGGGATGAGCGCGCATGGCTATGCATGAATATAAATGGGTATCCATGGGTATAAATGGCTTAAGGCTTTACATGAATATACGTGGTATACATAAGCATGCATAGATATACATGGCTGTACAAGGATATACGTGGCTGTACATGGTTATACATGGATGTACATGGATAGACATGGGTATACATGGATGTACATGGCTTTACATGGATATACATGGCTTTACATGGATATACATGGGTATACATGGGTATACATGGGTATACATGGATATATATATGAATACATGGACATACATGACTATACGTGGGCATACATGGATATACATGGCCATACATGGATATAAATGGGTATACGTGGATATACATGGGTATACATGGATATACATGGATATACATAGGATACATGGATATACATAGGTATACATTGATATACCTGGCTGTACATGGATTACATGGATATTCATGGCTATAAATAGGTATACATAGGTATACCTGGATATACATGGGTGTGCATTGATATACATAGGACATACATGGCTTTGCATGGACATACATGGGTATACATGGATATACATGGCTGTACATGGATATACATGATAATACATGGATATACATGTGTATACATGGACGTACATGGCTATACGAGGGTATACATGGATATACATGGCCATACATGGATATAAATTGGCATATGTGGATATATATGGGTATACACGGAGATACACGGATATACAAGGGTATACACGATTATTCATTAGTATACATGGATATACATGAGTATACATAGATATACATGGGTATACATAGCAAAACATAGATATACACGGCTGTTTATGGATATATATGGGTATACATGGATACACATGGAAGCACATGGTTATACATGGGTGTACATGGATAGAAATGGGTATACATGGATATATATGGCTGTGATATGTGAAGACATGGACATGATTATACATGGGTGTACATGGATATACATAGGTATACATTGATATACCTGGCTGTACATGGATATACATGGATATTCATGGCTATAAATAGGTATACATAGGTATACCTGGATATACATGGGTGTGCATTGATATACATAGGACATACGTGGCTTTACATGGACAGACATGGACACACATGGGTATATATGGATCTACATGGCTGTACATGGATATACATGATAATACATGGATATACATGGCTGTAAATGGATATACATGGCTGTACATGGGTATACGTGGATATACATGGATATACATGTCTATACATGGACGTACATGGCTATACGAGGGTATACATGGATATACATGGCCATACATAGCCATACATGGATATACATGGATATAAATGGGTATACGTGGATATATATGGGTATACATGGAGATACACGGATATACAAGGGTATACATGATTGTTCATTAGTATACATGGATATACATGAGTATACATAGATATACATGGGTATACATAGGGAAACATGGATATACATGGGTATACATGAATATACATGGAAGTACATGGTTATACATGGGTGTACATGGATAAACATGGGTATACATGGATATACATGGGTATACATAGGGAAACATGGATATACATGGGTATACATGGATATATATGGAAGCACATGGTTATACATGGGTGTACATGGATAAACACGGGTATACATGGATATTCATGGCTTTGATATGTGAATACATGGACATAATGATACATGGGTGTACATGGATATACATGGCTGTGATATGTGACTACATGGACATACATGGCTGTATATAGAAAAATATGATTATACATGAATATACATTGATATACATGGGTATACATGGATATAGATGTTTATACATGGGTATATAGGGATACACATAGGCATATATGGATATACATGGCTGTGCATTGATATACATAGGTATACATGGAGATACATGCCTTTACATGGAAATACATGGATATACATGGCTGTACATGGATATACATGATAATACATGAATATACAAGGGTATACATGGATATGCATGGGCATACATGGATATACATGGTTGTACATGGATATACATGCCTGTATGTGGATATACACGGGTATACATGGATATACATGGCTGTACATGGATGTAGATGGACAAACATGGGTATACATGCGTATACATGGACATACATGGGAATACATGGATATACATGGAAATACATGGGTATATAGAGAGATATATGGGCATAGATGGATATACATGTATATACTTTGCTATAGGTGCCTATATATGCTGATATACCTCTTTTATATAATTTATGTGCTTTATGATACACTTTAATAACCCTACTTAAAGTATTTACCCACACATACGTACCGAATCTGCTGACCATGTAACGACGCGGATGAACTCTTTTTGGCAATACTTTCTTGGGAAGCTTAGAGACCTGGCTCCAGACCGTTGTTCAATTCTGCTGTTCATAGTAACATTTTGACAAGATAATTACAAAGGTTTAATGAACGTCTCGTGTAGGTCATAATTTGAACTATGAGACATCATATCCAAGACCTTTTTTACCAAAATTATTTTACTTTGAACCCCAGGGAGTGGGGGACTCGATATATCCCTGGGTGGGGAGGTGCCGGCGCGGCCCCTCATACCCTGACCCTGTTTAAGACAAATATCGCTGATTTTCCTACTCTGTTTAAGACAGAATTCTGATTTTTGATACCCTGTTTAAGACATTTAACCCAGTTTAAGACAAAATTTGATAAATCGATACCCTGATTAAGACAAAAAATGATAAATTCGATACCCTGTTCAAGACAAAAATCCCGAAAAACATACCGTGGCTGACCGCACGTCCCCATTAAGGCCTTGTAAGGGAGTATCCCCCCGGGCTTTGAACTGAGTTGCAGAACGATGTTCACGTTTTAAGGACGGTGCCTACTAATTCAAAGGTATTTTTGCCCCGGTTTATGATTATGCAGGAAATGTAGATCTTAACAAGTGTTATTGAAAAGGAAAAAAAGGAAAATTGGGGGTAACCACGCATTTTTCAAAGATAATTGATGAATAATATTTATAAAAAGCTTTAAAATACAAAGCAATGTATGGCATTCTTTTCCACATTGAAGCTTAATTATCTCTCAAAAATGCATGGTTATCCCCAATTTTCTTTTTGGATACCAAGAGTACTTACTAAGATCTACTTTCTCCGGACAGTTTTAAACCGCGCAAAAATATCACTGTCGTGGTAAGCATCACCGATAGGAAACCCGAGTATCTCGAGATGCGCAGAACGTATGCGCAATAACATTAGTAGGCACCGTCCTTAAAATAAGATTAAATAGCCCCACAACACAACTGAATCATGAAAACAGCTTTTGAACCAAGCGAACAACCATTCGTAGAATTTCAAAGTTAGTAGATTTTTTAAGAATGTTCTTTTTTCGTTATGGGTAACCAGTTTACTAACTAGCCGGCGACTAAGTTAAAAACTGCTACCGATTCACGCTCGCTGATTTGTTGTAAAGTACACGACAAGGTACCAATCTCTTAACGTTGTTTCCGCCTAAATTTGGGCGGCCGGCGAAGAAAAGCCCTGGGAACAAGATCGCCAATCTCTGAAAGAAAGATATCAGCAAAAAACTGCATGTTATTGCGTGCATGCATGCATTCATCATGCTTGTTCAAAAATTCTATTACTACCTTCCCCCTGCTGAAAAAGATCAATGCTAGTCGTCAACGGTAGAAAATTGGTTCAATAAAAAGGAAATCTCGCTTAACACACAAGGTGATATTAAAAGCCAGTTATGCTGGAATAGTGTATGGAATGCAACAGTCAAAATCAACGCAACGGTGGTAAGAAACCAAACTGAAAGAAGACAACCCATCGGCGTTTTAAAAAGAGAAGTGTAGTTGACTAACAATTTGAGTTTTTAATTTTTTAATATCTTTTTATCAAATTCCAAAGAAATTTTTTTCTCTAGCTCCTTTTATTTATCCAAAACATTTTAAAAGTTCATTGAAGATTTTCGTACATCTCCCGTTGGTCCGGGTGGCTTCTGTTACAATATACCAAGGACGTTTTGAGGTCGAAGCGAGTTAAAATGTACGAGTACAAATTGCCTCAGAAACCTTTAACAGGCGCAGTAGACGCAACTGCTTTCTTAAATCTGAAATAAAACAGCTAACCCCAACGTTAAACATTACTGCATATTTTACTTCACTTACTGGTACCAGTTGGTAGTTAGACACGACTGCATGCTAAGCTTCAACCCTCGGGTCACATCATTGTATTGCTCTAGCTCCTTGTCCCACAATTTTGCCGGAAGGTAGAATATTGATGCTCTTTTTGAAATCCACAGAGTCAGTCAGAATTAGGCTGCTAGACTGATTTCCCGCTCACTGCGTTAACAATTTGATAGTGGCTACAATGTCTTCTTAAAAAAAGATTAAAACTTTTGTTCTTTTTGCGTGAGAAATGAAAAATATTTATGATATAATGTAGTGTCATTAAATACTTTAAATTCCTTTTAAAATGTCTTCAACATTTTTTCTTTGACATTCAAAAAAGTTTTGCATATATACATT
>NC_090890.1:7521468-7531468 GCF_036669925.1 Montipora capricornis
GAATTCATTAAATAAGAAAGCGAGAGGCGATCTTTACCAATTAATCACGTCTTAGTGACGGATATCACATCCAGGTGATGAGATGGAAAAAGGTCGCAGAGAGTAATAATTTTCGTTTTCAAAGAGTGAGCGCTCCAGGGCGCGAGATGTATAGGAGGCTCGAAAATTTGGCCGAAAAGACTCAAGCTGGTTGACATTGATTGTCGGTCCAGCCTGGTTAATGTATTGTATTACTAATGTAAATTATTTATCGACATAAAGCTCAAGAGAATTTAACATACCCTTGAAAATGTGCATGTGCAATTATAAATATACATTAATCATATCGTAGACTTAAAATAGTGAAAAAGGTAAAAATTCCTTGAGAGGTTGCGTCTTCGAAACTGCAACCTCTCAAACTGTAGTCCACTCTGGATAACTAACGAATGTTCTTTTTTAATTAAAGAGCAATTTGTAGAGTTAGAAATCCCAAAAGGTCCACCAGTTCTAACCTTTGCTTCGTACACATTAATTTTCGTTTCGTATTCCCGCAAATCGAATACGTTTAGAAGAACAATTCTGAAAGCAGCCTCCGGCAAGAATGAGCACCCGTGAAGGCCTTATTTGCTGCGTTTGAGCCGTAACTAAACGTATTCGTTTATCCGAAACGACAATTAATGCGTAATCCTAGGTTACTTATGGTAAAGATATCTAGAGAATATTACATGGCCGCGCGGGGACATGAATTTTATCTTCGAGCACTAATATTATCTCTCACGAGTGAGCACAGCGAACGAGTGCGAGATACTATCAGCACGGGTGTGATGGTCTGTTTATTATATAGATACAGAAACCCATAAGGGTTGAAACGTGTGACGCGCGTTCACAGCTTCCGAATATTCAGTGCGAACTGATTGGTTGAATGTTTCAGAGCTAAATACCATATTTGGAAACCCCTCGCTCCTGTTGTTCCAAATATGGTACTTAGCAAATTGAATATTCAGGAGCTTGTTTCCCAGCACACAAGGGGCCGTTACACGTTTCAACCCTTATGGGTTTCTGATAGATACTGATGAAATCATCAGATTAAAAACAAACGCTAAAATACGCATGTTGTGTAACATAAAACTAGATATGAAAATTATGAAAAACAAATCATGATAATAACAAATTGAGTCATAAACACAGAAAAATTATATTACAGCACAAAAGTATCTTATAATGAAGGGGAAGCTCGCTTTTCATTGGCTATCCTCACATGTGAAAGATAACAATGATGTTATCACTACGCGATATGATTTTTAGAAAACGGAAAATCCTAGTATTTCATCAGTAGCTAGATAACATCGACTCGGGGGATAGTTTAATCGACTTTCCAGGAACCCGGGCTCAAGCGTTAGCGCAAGTAGTATGGATATGTTTCCACACTAGGAAAGAGAAAAATCTCTCAGGGTGAGGGTTGAACCCACTGAGATTTCAAGTGCTACAATTATCATAATTGTTGATTCTGTCGTTACCTAGTGCTGCGCTGCCCCTTTCCCTTTCAGAGAACTCAATTATCACAAGGACATACATAATATTCAAATTAAATTTGAATGAGCTCCTTCACTCAATCATTCGAAAAGTACTTCAAGTGTACTTACCACTTTTCTAACTTCTTTCATATTTGCCTTTGAATGTGCATTACTTTGTGACGTTTTTATAGCGCTGGCCTCCTCTTCGCCCTCAACATGACAGAATGCCATGGGACACGAGTTTTCTGGCCAGAAAGACTGCAGGGGGACCGAGTTTGGCACTGATCGATCCGTCTTGAGTTTTTTACCATAAAAGTAAGTCGAGGGAAATCGGCAGATTTTATCGTGCTGTGAATTAAAATGAAATAATCACGTAATCATCAAGGTTTCAAGTTAATAAAAACTGAGAACAATTGTTCCACGGAGTAGGCTGAGCGGTTGACTGGTTAAGACGTGAGACTCTCAGTGGGGAGAAGACCTGGGAACGAAGTTAATGAAGTTAATACCCCGCTGACCGATGCCAGATTTCTTCAGACTGGTACTCATTTAAACTCTTCTATACAATTCAACTCATTTGAAGATTCACCTTCCCAGTCCTTCAATATTATACATTCCGGCATAGTCACGAAATGAAGTGTAACCAGAGTGTCAGGATTTCGATCATGTCATGAGAGAGACAGACAACTTTTCAAAAAAATTGTTCTATTTATTTTCCAAATTTTTGCTCTGCTTCAGAGGCTGATCTTCACCAAATGGACCGTTGACCAGTACTAAGTAGTACTAACCAGGTTATTACCGGCCGGCCATCTGTGAATGGCAAAAATCATACGCAAAAATCTGAGTGCTTTAATGGTCCAAGGCTCGAACCTGTGATAGGCTGTTACCTCTACTAGTAGTACAGGAGACTCGCGGGAAGTGCACTATTAAATCAGATTTATGAAACAATCGTCCTACATACTGGCCATGGTTGGACTTCTTTTTGCCTCTGTTCAAGATGCGTTCAAAGCTTTTTTACTATTTAAGTTATGTTTAACAGTGGAAGAAATCGTAAATATCAAGGTAATCGGAAAAGCTTCGTCTCTTAATCCCTCCCCGGATCAAAAAGAATTTTTTCAGTTCTTCTGTTAAACAAACACCAAGTTTTTGCTTACCATTCTATACTGTAACTCCAACATCAAGGCTTTTCCGGATAGCCGTTCAAACATGGACACACTCAAACCAAGCGTTTTTGCCACCTGATCCTGAATGACTGGCTGCAGCTGCTTGTGATCACCAATTAGAACTACTTGTCGAGCTCCCGAGTACGCCATGGGCACGAGTGATTCAGGCTCCAGGCACATACCGCATTCATCCACAATACATTGCTGGATATTGCAGGAAGTGGTTATTCTTGGTCTACCGGCTGCTGCGCAAGTGCAAAGAACAACGTGCACCCTCTGAAGTGCCCAATTCTCGGCCTCACCGATTAACTAATCAATAAAGGATAATTAACAATTATTCTTTCAAATCGAGGTAAATATTCTGCCACTATTCAACGAGAGTGAAAAACATAATTGTTTTAGTATATACACACGAAGTGATCTCAACAACACTCGATCTCAACCGTTGCAGAAAGAAATCATTCAAAGTCGAAAAATTGACATTTCATGCATGGAAAACGTGCAAGCGGTACAAAGCATGCCCGAAAGCGTTTACAGAAGCTTCAAACATGGCAAATCTAAATAGCCTTCAGTGTTAAAAGCCTCGTCACAAACTAGCAAAATGGTCATTACCCTCCTCGTCACAAACTAGCAAAATGGTCATTTAACACCGCAGTGCTGAGAGCACTCGCTTCCCATCAATGTGACCCGGGTTCGATAGTTTGTTGGTTCTCTACTCTACGCTGAGAGGTTTTTCTCCGGGTACTCCGGTTTTCCCGTCTCCTCAAAAACCGACATTTGCCTTTGTGTTAATTGGTAATTTCAGTTTACAGTGTCCCCAATTAGTGCTCCAGCTCTAAAACGACTAGACACTTAAATAAAGTTCCTTTTCTTTCCTTTTTCCTTTCCGTTCAAATCAGGGCCGTTTATACGAGAGAAAATAAGCCGCGGCTCACTCTGGCCGCGGCTTACATAAGACGCGAACACCCCGGATAAATGGTACAAAATCTATGTTCACGGCCTTCTCAAGCCATCCTGGCCTGGGAGTTTATATTCGTATAAATAGTTCCTTTCGCGGCCAAAGTAAGCCGCGGCTTATTTTCTCTCGTATAAACGGCCCTATTTTCACTGTCAACGGCGGCTCTAAGAGGTGAGCGTTGCTTTGTTGTAATAAGACGCGTCTTCTTTTCTTGCAGCCATGTAGAACTCTCTTAAACCTTTTTTTCTAATTCCTCTTTTCCATTTCCTCGATTTCAGTAACAAATTCGTTTTGCTAGGATAACCAATATACAAAATAGAATTTTTCCGAGCGAAACAAATCGCTGGCCCTGCAAAGCTGATGATGCTTTTTTCAATAATGGAGATGATAGATGTGGGTGGTCTATCGATTGGGAAGTGAATTTAATGTGTATAGATTAAAGTGTAGTTAGAGTTTTTCTCCAGTCTTGTGTTTCTCATATAGTTCATGTTTTTATTATACTATACATTTGTAGATTCGTTGTAGTATCCTTTGTGCAATAACAGTAGACTCACTGTATTCTATTTCACTAGATTTATCATTTTGGCATATGATATAGCAAGAGATTATTTATCTCTTGGATATACTTATCAACAAAATTAGCGATGTTATCATTGGAGCTTTTTTCATACTGGGGTGCATCCTAAAAACAGAAGTTATAAAACATGGATGTGAGGAGATCTTCTTTGCATGCTGGAATTCAACCCCAGAAAAAAGTTAACTATTTCCTCCATAGGCATTGCATCACTCCTCAAAATATCATCACCAACAAACAGAAATTGACCTTCTCCTGGTGCAACACTTAAAATATCATCACCATGTTCAGTCATATCAGGTTATTGTAATAAGGTGTCCATTTCAGGGATGGTCCTTCCTTTATTTCACACCAATCATCCACGTCATCATAATTTGTATCATAATTGTTTTCAGTACTGGCATTTTCTTCCTGTTCTTCATTCTCAACAAGCAGATTGTTTGAACTATCTGTGACAGGTTGGCAGACTTTGACAACTGAATTCTAACCATTCTCCATTTTCATTTATTGAGTTTAAAATTTCGAGCCAATTTTGTTGATTTTCTTTGCCTTCATTTTGGAATTATTCACCTGTTTTCTTTAGATAACTGATGGGAAACGGTCCAAAAAAAGCAGTCGTCTCTGGCACGAACATCGATATAATGGTCTCATTCCGTCTTGAGCTTATCTTCATAGTATCAAATAACAACAATTTGAGGGACCCGGGCTTAAGTCTAAATCATGGCACATCGATATCTTCTTATGCTGAGCTTACCGTAATTTGAATAACATTAACACACAACTGGTGATTTCTTATGCTTAAAATTTCTGATTCGAAGACACCGGTATCACACATATGAATGTTTGACTCAATTTTGACAGCTGTTTGCGATATAATACGGTTAATGTTGCCTGCATAGTAGATTTCTTTGATGATCAAAGAAATATAAACTTCGATTAAATGCATACAGATCTTTCACTTGCACTGTTAACAAATAAATATTGAGCGACATATATATAATTTATGTACGATCTCGCTAACATTCTTCCAAATAGCCTTGGTCTTCATGGCCGTAGCTAGCGGAGGGGCAAGGGGGCCAGTTGTCCCCCCCCCCCCCCCACAAAAAAAATTGGGACAAAGTTCTTTCTGATGTATTGAGCAGAAAACCTGAAATTTGCTGAAATTACCTTGTTAGCTTGAAACTTTTCACAACCGATCGCTTGTCGTTATGAGACAGGGGAGAAGGGGGCAGCAATATTCGAATACAACACGTCATTTCCACTTCTATAGTTACTCACGTATTAGCCGATATCAAAAATACCATAATACTCTATGTTTGTCCCTCCAAAATTTTGCATAAGCATTGTTTCCAGTTTCTCTTGGGACCGTTGTAAGTCCTAAGAGAAAATAAAAACAATGCTTATGCAAAATTTTGGAGGGACAAACAAAGATTTGATATCGGCTAATACCCTGGAATGAGTAGGGATTGGTTATATACACGGTAGGCTCCCCAGACCTTTCTCGGGTATAATGATAAAGTATTGTGTGGTCGCCATTTAAGCATCTGAAGGGATCCGGAACCTGAGGTGATTTACCAAATGAAACAAAACTGACGGAAGTGAACGAACCTGGCTTCATTTTAAGTAAGTTTCCTGAGTAAGTATTTATATCGTCGATGCTAAGCCATAACTAATTTTTAAGTAGGAAAACTTTAGGTAGGAAATCCAATTCTTGGATTTCACATGACATAACATGACATGCTGGTGTCCCGATCCAATCCTCCGGGAATTGAAAGCTATTATTATGCTAACGTCTTCTTTTGTTTTCGTTGAAAAACATGGCTGTTGATCACGTGAGTGAAACCCAAGAATTGGAGAAATCCTAGACTTACCTGGTAGGATTAACGTTTACTTTTGATTAGCATTTAATACCTCTGCATTCATTCAAAATTTTCTGAAAAATCATTTCTTCAGACCTCGCTTTATTGCCCCGCTCCAGTCAAAAATTTCTAGCTACGGCGTTGGTCTTATTATACAGTCATACTTGTTTCCATGACGGACCTATCGAAATTTAATTTCGAAGAACTAAGCTTAATTAATTCCGCAAGTTGGAAACATGCAACGTGCCTTGCTCTTCTCAACAACTAGTCGTTTCGCCAACTATCAGTTTGCAGACATCTCGGGTCAGTTCACCAACGTCTCATTGACCTTAAAAGCTTCCTTACCACTATAACTTTGGCTGTGGATCAAACCCCAGAACTAAAAGACAATGGCGGGTCGATCTCTCAGCAAAAACGCTGAGTTAGCCTCATTATTATTCGGCTCGTCTGGAAAATCTGCCGTAGGTTTCACAAAGAACAGAAATATTAATTTAAGAAACATTAATTATACTCTCGCCGTTCCTTTTCATCTTTTCCGAACATCACATGATTATTCATTTTGCTAACAGGATTCAACGCTCTTTCCCCACATCACGATGCTCGTTCCTGCGCATGCGCGCATCCACTCGTAAAAATAACAAAAAAAGGACTTACTGTGCGATATTCTTCCACCTTAGAGTTACTCGTCTTCACGCCATTCATCCGGTCGTCGTTGAAGCCGCGCTCAAATTCTCTTAATTGACCGGCGAACGGGCACCCATCTCTTCGGATGACGTGATGCAACGACACAGCCTTAAGTTCTTCGTCTATTTCTTGAACCTCATCCTCAGTTGAAATTCTCAGGGGCTTGCGTTTGTTTGGGATGGGAAATTCAGCTTGTTCTTTTACATCACCATATACACGAAGAATCTTAATGCCAGGAATTTTGAGCATTTTATCTTCGCAGGAAAAAACGATAGTGAGAAAAAGCTCATTTCAGATGATTTCTCGTGAAGAGTGTAGCTAAGTGGTCTTGGGTATGTCATTCGTGGCTATGTTAAATTAAAGGGTGGCGCGTAACATTTGATTATACATGTCAAATAAAACTGCACACCAAGAGTCATGATAACGTTTCCCCTTAAGGGTAAGAACTGTCTTACCAACATGCTAAGGTTTCGTTCAGTATTAAGATTAGGTTAGGGTAGGGTTGGCACTTATGAAGTCTGCACAATGTAGCGGGACTTTACAGAAAAAGCCTTCTATTTTCTAGCCTGCAATGCAGGCTCATTTTAGCGCAAAATATTTGGCCTGCAGCTTGAATATTTGAAGCCCGGGAAAACGCCTACACTAGATGCTACCCATTTGATCGCTTACAGTCAAATAATAAAAAACTGATAAATATATGAGTAGAGCAAGGTAGCATTTAGATCTTTTGCCTCACTATTTTGCTCAAAATTATCCCGGCATAATGTAGACAGCCTTATAAGCTAAGTGAGGCGAAATCTTCTCAAGATTTCCTCTATACGAGGCTCCAGGCGAAGTAATTATTTTGAACACCATTTGATGCATCTAAATTAGAGAGACCTGCACAATTTCAAGTTCTACCAGCCACAGAAATTCAATTGTAGCGCACCGCACCCGTTTTTTAATTTGAGAAGTTCCTTGCAGTATGCATGAATCCCGACGAAGCTATGAATTTGTTGTTTGTTAATTTGTATTACTTACGCGCCACAACGTCCACAGACTTGTTGGAAGGTCCACAGTAAATGACCTGAGGTGGTGCAAGCCGTTTGGTATGTTGTGAACTGTTTGAATCAACCGCTAAGTCATTACATTCTTCGTCCTGTGCTCGAAGCTGCATATTTCGTTTCGTGAACCAATAGGCTATATGAACGCCTGTGACAGTTTTCCCGGTTCCTGGAAAAGAAACAATTACATAAACTTTTACTTCAAGATATTTTCAGATGGAACATGTCCAGGCAGGATTGCTTTAATTTTTCAGTTGGAATTCAACCAAATCAGTTTCAAACCCAAGCATTCTTTACCTCAGCTTTTTTTTTTTTTTTGCTAGTTTTTTTTTTTTTAATGGGTGTAATACAGGATGCTGGTGGGACCAGCGACTATTGAGTTTCACGATCTGACGTTTTCCGTTTACAGCAATGGAGCCATTGTCAGAGTGGGGTCAGGCACCTAGCAAGTTCAGTGCCGTATTTGATATCAGACACGCTTCCGCCAAAAGCTAGTTTTTAAATTATCAGACGATGTTCAACGACACAGTATTAACCCAGCTCCTGATATATCACCAACCTCCATTACAGTCTCTCCATTACAGTTAAATCGGTTCGAAGAGTATTCTTGAGAACGGTTCACTTATAAGAATAGTATGGGGCAGTCGCGGCCTAGTGGTTACGGCGCTTGCCTTGAGATCCGGGACTCCCGGTTTCAAGACTCTTTCTGACCTCTCGGTGAAGTTGTGTCTGGTAGTCCATCGTTCAGTTTCTCAGCTACACTTGTAAATAGCCAAATGGTTTGCCTTCGGCCAGGTGGAATTCTTAACACTTTTTGTTGTTGTTGTTGTTGTTGTTGTGTTCTGTCGTTTAGTTGATCGTGTTTCATTGGCCCTGAAAAGCCCCTATGGGGATTGGTCAATTAAGTATGTATTGTATTGTATTTAACAAATGAAGAAGCCTCTGTTCTCTTGTAGAGCAGACACGCTGATAGAGCACGAAAGAAGTGTAGGCGAAACACGAGACGTAGTCGAGTGTTTTCCCTGCTCTTCTCTCCTCTTCTCTTATAATCCTCTCTTCTCTTATATATGTTATAATAGCTTTACTCACCAGGTGGTCCCTGGACAAGGGTAAAGGCTTTTGTGAGCGCATCTCTGACTGCTTTTTCCTGGTACTGATTCAGTGGCTTAAGCCCACAAAAAGGATGCTTCTTCACAATCGAAAGACTGGAAGACGGTGGGTTATCAAAGTTTCCTGAGGAGACAGAAATGTTCAGTTCTTCGTAGCTTTAAGGTACTCTTGTTCAGATAAACGACAGTTAGAGGCTTAGCTCCATCGCACTTTTGTGCATGCTTCTTTGTCAGCCACTTAATCGGCATAATTCGCGTGGGTTCAAGCATTTTCAGTTCGTGTGACCCTGGATTATGGACTAACTCGCCATTGGATATTAGACCTACTGTTTTAAATCTTAAACGCAAGCTTTTAACACAATTTTTTTTTCTTTAATGATAGTGAATTGTTAGGTGCTGATTGGTCAATGAATAGGGTATTTTTTCTTAATTTTGCTCACGATTGGTCGAGTGCCAAAAATACTCGCTCCTGATTGGCTGAACGCACCGCTTCCTCGTTCAGTGGGTTTCTTCATTTTCAGCAAAACAACTTCGTCTTCTTCGAAGTTTGTCTTTTAATATATTCGCGTCGCATTCGCTAAAATGCCATAAAGGATCAAGAACTAGGTACTCCGGAAGGTGAATTTTTGAGTGATAAGAGTAAGAAAAAAGATTTTTCTCATGAAAAGCATAAAAAAATGATCGACTTGCATGGCGCCCGGCGTAGCGGGAAGTGAGGATGAAAAACAATGATGATTCAACGGGCTTTCACGTTTTAACCATGCCATCTTGCACCTCGCCAAAAAAGGTCACCGAACATTTTGCCATTGATGGGAGGAACGAGAGTCTCAAACTCGGTGGAAAAAATTCTTTCTGTGGACAAACCGTTTGCTTTTTTTACGGATGCTTGTTTTTAAGTGGATTCTTATTTTCAAGTGGTATAAACCTCAAAAGCACAGGTGAATTAAATAAATTAAATCTTAACATTTGGTTTAATCGTTGTTGCTTTTGTTCAGGAATGAAACTCTAATTTTTTTCTCGAGTCCTTATAAATAGCTATCATCTGTTACTCGTTTTGGAAGTAAGAAGTAGTTGACTTGTTTGTCTAATTGTTTGCTTTGTTTGCGAGCGAACGAGTGTT
>NC_090890.1:7536468-7556468 GCF_036669925.1 Montipora capricornis
ACTCTCTTAAACGGCTTGTCAATTAATGGCATCTTCTCTAGGGGAACCTTCGGTACGGAACCCTTGTTAACTGTCTTTTGACATACATCGCAGGACTTGCAATAACGAGTCACGTCCCCTTGAATGCCTGGCCAATAGAACGCGCTTTGAATCTTATCAGTCGTTTTCTTTATTCCCATGTGACCTCCCATGATCGATCCGTGAGCTAGTTCCATTATTCGACCTCTCAGCTGCACAGGAACCATAAGCTGCTTCAGGGGTTTACCTCCGTTCACATAAGGGTGCTTGTAGATGCGGTACAGAACTCCAGCTTTCACTTCAAATGAAGTCTCAGCCTGGCCTCTCACAACTACGTCATCTTTCTCCCAAAATTTCTGTAGGCTCTCGTCATCACGCTGCATCTGCTTGAGCTTTTCTCTATCAACTACAGGACTTTCTTTCGTACCCGGTACCTTCAGCGGAATATGTTCTCCAGCTTTCTTAGCTTGACTTCTCGTGGTTACAGCACAAGCTTCTTGTACAGGAACTTGCCAACTTGGGTCTGGGTCGTCAGCGGCTCTTGCGCCTGGTACATTACCAACAATTAAATCATAAACAGCATCGGGAACCCACTGCGCTTCCACTTGGCCCTTGAGATAAGGTGTATCAACATCAATCTTTGCGATGGGAACTTTCTTTGCCGTATTGTCAATGAGCAGCATAACATTAAATTCGCCAGTAAACTGATCCTCAGACACAAGGTCCCTCTTCACTACAATTCCACTACAACCAGTATCTCTCAGGACATCAACAGGCTTCTCTCCAACTCTTCCTTTCACGACAGGCATTTTACTTCTCACTCCAGTCAACGGTTCAACACAAGCACTACTCAACAATGGAATCTTCTTACCACAGGCTAACAGCAGCTTATCATCTTTAATACAGGCCTTAACTTCTTCATCAGTAGGTTTATCCTCAGGAGGTTGAACTAGACAACTGGCACTCACTTGACCACGCTGCACAGGGTTGCCATCCTTACTTTGTCCTCCTGATCTGCGTCCACCTGATCGACAGTTTCTAGCTTCATGTCCCTGCTTGCCACACAGAAAACACTTCTTTGTTAGGGTTGGGCAGTTGACAGCTTTATGACCTCGGGTGTTGCACTTAAAGCAATGCAGTGCTGGTGGATTAATCTGCACGTTCTTGGCTTCGTCCCTCTCAGGCTGCACTGTTGGCTTTCTGCCCGCTGAGCTGAACAAATGTTTACCATGAGCCTCCAAGTACTGGTCAGCGATCTTCGCAATCTTTGCTAGAGTCTCAGGTGCCCTTTCTCGCAGGTGAATTGCCAAATCCTTACGGCAAGAGTCAATCAATTGTTCTTTCACGATCAAGTCCTTAAGACCATCAAAGGTTCGCGCAGTATTCGAAAGCTCTAGCCACCGTAACAGGTATCTGTCCAGTCGCACAATAAACTGCTCCGGACTTTCGTCAACTTCTGGTTTGGATGCTCTAAATTCTCGACGATAGCCGTCTTCGATAAGGTCATATCTCTTCATTAAGGCAATCTTTACCTTGTCATAATCCTTAGACGCGTCCTCCGATAGACGTGAATACACTTCTAGCGCCCGTCCAGACAACAGAGCACTGAGCTTCGATGCCCATCCATCTTTTTTCCACTTAGTTGTCTCGGCAAATCTCTCGAACCTCTGCAAATACGTGTCCAAATCGTCTTTACCATCAACAAACGAGGGGAGTTTAGGTGCCTTAGCCCGATCCTCTCTCACTTCAGGACGTCCGTCAGCATTCTCCACAGCCAAACGAGCAATCTCCAGCTCATGTTCTCTTTTTGCCGCTTCAATAGCCTCTTTCTGTTTCAACAGCTCGGCTTCCATCTCCAATTTCCTTAGTTCGCGTTTTTGTCGCCTAGTTTCTCTCTCTTCGTCTTCTCTTCTTTTATCTTCTTCAAGTAATCGACGTCTCTCTTCCTTTTCTTCTTCAAACCGCCTACGCTTTTCTTCTCTTTCCTCTTCCAATTGTCTACGTTTTTCTAGTTTTTCTTCCTCTAACTTTTGTTGCTTCTCTACAAACTCGAGCAGCTTTTCTCCCTCCAATCCGAACTTTTCTCCAATCTGTATAAACTTATCCATTTCCATAGCAGTATTTCACAGCAAAAACACAATATACTCTCTTGTACAGTTCTTCTTACTTTTTCTGTAACTCCTTCTTGAATTGTCCTTTCCTGGTTTCTGTAGTCAGCAAACAAATGAATTCCTCTCCCGGACAGGCCCCCAATGTTACGAGTTCGAATGTTTTGAGGAAAGGTAGTTTACAAACTAAACTGAACGCAGGGTTGTCGGAACAACAACAAGAAGATTTATTCCAAAGTGAACGTAGTTCCCACGAAGTAAAACTCTTAACAACACGTACTTGACAAACTTACACGGCCTCCGCCAACTTGAATAGGCACTGCTTCTGTCACACTTGATTAAACAAGGCTAACGCCAACTCTCTTCGCTTGTGAAAAACTAGTTAAAAAACACTCCGCTTGGCCTCGTCTACTTATTTATTCTGACAATAAACTTCTAGAACTTTCTAAAATAGTAATCAATCTAATTATAGAAAGATTACAAAACACACCGATTTAGAAACGCTTACGCACGAATCTAAAAATAAACAAACTACGAACTCTCGCGAAGCCTCTAGAAAGTAACGCTAGTCACGCAATGCTATTTTTCGTAACACATTCCCGAAAGTAAAATAGTTAAAAATATCAGTATATTTTGACTAACAGCGGATTGCTACAACGCCAAGCAATAATAATCATCGCAGTCGAGAGATCAAGCTAGGCAATTGGACAGGAAGCCCGACAAACCCACGCAGAAAGAGGTCGCTAAAGGAAAGTGGTCGCTATAAGAAAGTTGATTGTCACTATTGTTTGCCGTATTTGGTAACAGGAATGAAAGGTGTTTACCTGTGTGGAATTGATCTGTGTATGACGTTTATCATACAGCGCTTGCCACCTCCGGTAACTAGGCCCTCCGGAAAGTCTGACGATGATTGGTGCAGATCCATTTTCACTTCCAAAGTGTCAGGTTCATTCTTTGATTTGCTAACGTTGCGAATAATGCAATGACCAACCCAAAAACTTGAGAAGTTATCACTGGATTGTCGATAATAATAGTTCTTTGGCGCCCTTAACGCCGGCTCATGTTTAAGGACCTTGAAACAAACATACAACAAAACGCTTAACTTTTCAAAATTATACTTTACCGCTAAAATAGATCGACCTAAGGGTCTCAGTGGAGCAGGCCCCTGTTGTTCAAGTCCGAATAACGTTATCCAGTGGAAACGTCACTGGGTTTTCTTCACACCTTTTAACTACATCTGCTTTAGAGTGTGCATATTCAAAATTATGAGGGTAAATATTGAAATCTTTCCAGAGATTGAAACTGGCGGATGGTGACGTAAACTCAGTGAAAAAAGTTACAAAACGCCTGTACATTAACAGTAAGTTAACCCAAGAGTATACTTACGTCTGAAGAGCTCTGAGGGCCACCAATCAAGTGTTCGGAATGAGTCACGCACTGATCTTTACAAACGCGGACGCACACAAAATCTCCGTCATAGAACTCAATTTGGCTGGCTGCGCAATACTCTTCCGGCAGACGAAATGATACCTCGACTTCCGCTTCAGAATGTTTTGTCCAATGTAGTTCTAGGTTAAAAATGGTAAACTCGTCGCTCTCCTCGACGGCTCCAGTTGCAGCTTCCATGGCGAGTACAGGTTCCCATGCACGAATGTACTGTTCTACACTCGAATACTTCTTCCTTGACGCTTTGGACCTCGATGTGGTTGCAAAACAGTCCCTTGGGTAATTCTGATGCTCAATACATATGTGAAAATTAGGGTTGACCATGAAAAGTTGAACTTCAGGGAGAAGAACTCCACGCTTCATCTGAGCGGTCAGTTGAAGGTTAATAACGTCAAACCTCCTAAACGCCAATCGTATATCATAGAAGAAATCCAGGTTGTCTTTCGTTTCAGCTGTTTTGGGGTTAAAGCCCCTTTGCTGAGATCGTTGACGCATCATACAATCTGCATCAGTCTTTCTAATCAATTTTCCAAGCTTCTTGGAGTTTCCCTCTTGAACAGCTCTTAAAATCTGTAACCAATTTCTTCCTGGGAGGTCGAAGACGTCTTCTTTTTTGCCCATTCCATTGACCAAAAGATTTTTTACCTCATCCTTTTCGCTTTTCCTTTGAGATCCATCCCAAGATCCTTTTTTGGGGGCTACGTACAATCTCTGTTTCCATGTAAATTCAATTTCTGTGAGATCTCTATTGACACCTCTATCAAATGGCTTCAGACTACTCAATTTAATTCTTCTCTGGTTCGCGGATAGCTGATTGTATTCCTGGTCCAGTATCTCCAGACAAATTGAATTATTCTCAATCAAGGAAAGGACGGCTTTCGTTTTGTGGCTTCTTACTTTAAGTTTTGAAGCCACCTGGACTTTTTTGCATCCTTTGTCAAACTTTCTCGAGTTTTCTTGGGCAAATGTGGAGCGCCTGCACACTTTTCCTACTTGGTTCTTTGAAATCTTTTTGCTTCCATGACTTTCTTGGATCAAACCCAAAAGGACTCGGTGCACTTGGATATCGACAAAGTGTCTTATGGGAGATGTAAAGTGAGTATAGTGACTCATTCCCATGGAAAAGTGGACATTCTTTTCGTCCGTCTCATCTTCATTGCATGCGTACTGAGCTTTAGGTTGAAGCCTTCGGAATTCACAATTTGCCACGACCAGCTGCGGATGGTGACTCTCATTGCAAATCAAAAACTGCAACTTTCCTTGGTCATTAGCCTTCTCAGCATTACAGATCTCGCGCCAAACGGACTGCTGCACTTTGAATGCTGCTGCCTCTGAAACTTTGACTTCTCTAGTCATTTTCTTGAGAGTTTCTTCAGAATAGAAGCCACGAATACAGAGCGAGTACTTCGTGTACTGTCCATATTTTTCGGTCCATTCTTTAAGTCTGTGTTCTTTTGGCGGCAGTTGAACTCGTAAAGGCGTTACATCAGGAAGTTCTGCAAAGAGACGGTTTGCCACTTGTTGGTTAGCGAGGATCATCATTTCCTCAACCATTTCGTGGGCTTTGAAGTTTTCAGGATCATCATCACAGTTAGACCAATGGTCGAATGATGCGCCCCTCAGTCGAAATAATCTCCTCCTCTGCGCGAGAAAACTCAACGATCGAATATTTTCCGCGGTATCAAACGATATTTGTTGGGTAGTACAGTCTTGGCCATCGATAATCTTTTGAGCATCCCCATAACTGAGCCTACAACAGGACTTGACAATGGTGCGCTCCATTGTCGGCTCTGCAACTAGTTCGCCCTTGTCTGAAAGGTCCAGAAACACCGACACGCACAGGCGATCCCTACCGGGAAGAAGACTGCAATGGTTTTCGGTAAGCTCGGGAGGAAGCATTGGTACGCTTTCATAGTCGTGACCTGGGTAGTACGAAGTGCAGCGAAAAAAGGCATCCCTATCCAATGCAGTCCCTTCCTCGACAAAGAAACTCACGTCGGCGATGTGAACTCCGATCCGATACACAGACTCTTCAACTTGTTCCACCGTAAGAGCGTCATCAAGATCTTTGGAGGTCTCTGGGTCAATGGTAAAAGCACCTTCAATTTTCTGGCGAGTCTGATACTCCTCATATGGTACTGACCAAGTTGACGGAAACTTTCTTCGAACTTCAAGTTTGCTCTCCTCTTCGAATGGCTTCCTGATTCCATGTTCAGCAAACAAGATATCCATACTTGCCTCCAAAGTGTTTATTTGTGGCAATTTCCCTATAATGATACCTAAGGGGAGAGTGTTGTCTGACCTCCACTGTAAGAACTGGACAAGGAACAGATATTTCCCATTGCAGAATTCCTTGAAACCCATCACTTCAACTCGTAGTTTATCATGATCACCATCGCGCATTTCCTTGTAAATAGGCATACCCTTGACATCTCTTGCTCTCCAGGTTATTATTTTTGGTACGTTTTTGTTGATTGGAATCATACACTCCGGATTTTCGGGGTCCACTCTGCAGACATACTGACGTTCGTGGGGACTGATGATGTGATTGAGAACACCTAGAGTCCAATAAATGAATGTTAAGTGAGAATCCGATACAAAAGCTCACTTGCATGTTATTTGTTTTTTTAAAGTGATGTAGCTACCTTTGTGGAATCATCCATATCTAAATCAAAGTCACTCAGCTATGCTGGGGTACGTAGTGCATGCAATGTAATTCGGTAAGACCTAGTGATTCCTCTTTCAAAACCGTGACACTATTTCTTTGACATGCCTCAAAATAACTATGATAAGACAGTGGAAACACCAACTTACCCACGATTTTTCCCTGAGGACGAGGTTCAAAATCTTTGGAGGAACCTTTCTTTTTGATCACAACTCGATCCATGTCGAACACTCCTCGAATTCTTCCTTTCACTTTGATATCGGGAGTCGTGGTGTCTGATACCACTCCATAAGCGGAACGAAAACTCTCCGACCCAAGTCTTAGGTTACAAGGGATGTATATATCTGGCTCTTTACGCAAAAGGTCCTCCAAGATCTCTGTATCGAGGTAATCATTTTGCCTCGAAGGTGCAGTTAGCCTCTGTGTCCGAGAGGATTTGGTAAACCGAAGATCGACATCAAGAAAAGCAACCTTTCGTCCATTGATATGGGTGACCTGGTAACCTGCAGAACTCAGGTCACCGGAAAATGCTGTCTGTTTTTCTTGAGGTCTATTAAATTCATGCTTCTCTGCTTTGGACGTTTTTCCACCTGATATCAGCTTACCGGTGTCCAAGGAGGGATATTCTGCGTCCCTAGCTTTGATCTCTGCACATTTCTCCAAAAAGGCCTTGATTATTTCATCCATGTACCTTGGAAAGACACTTTCATCCTCAGAATGTTCGCGACGAAATTTATTGAAGAAGTTTGGAGTATCCCAAAGTGCACTTGCGTCTTGAGACAGAGTCACATTCTGTCGTTCAACCTGGTACGTTGTCTCATCTTTAATAGACGGGTCATCTCCTTCGGATTCGCTTTCGTAATCAAGCTCGTCTTCATCCTCCGAGGATTCTTTCTTCATGTTTTCTTCTCCTGTGAGAAAATCTGAGCTCTCGTGTTCTCTGTCCTTTGGCTTCTCACGGCTTTTGGGGTTTTCGCTTTCCTCGTCTTGTCGATTTACATACTCATCTATGGGATTACACACTTCTTTTCCAACTTGTGTCATCCCTTTGGGAACAAAAGTAGCAGCTTGGGGATTTAAAGAAATCCCTCGTAGATATGCGTCCACTTGTTGACGTAGTTGTTCATAGGATATTCCATACAAGGCGTCGCGATCGGCACATCTTCTGATGTAGTCTCGCCAGTTGTCTCTGCATTCGCCAACTGTGCATAGGGATACAGGCTCTCCGACTACTGCTACCAGGGACTTTGCTCGAGTTATAGCGGTGTTTAAAAGTGTTGCGTCAGATAAGAATTCCCAGTAGTGTTGCTGAACGGAACCAGATCCTCCATTAGCTCTTTGACAAGTTAGAAAAGTGCGCACAGTACTGATGAATACCGCTCTAAATTCTTTCCCTGCAGCAGTGAGAAAAAGACGAAAATGTTGGGCCTCGTTTTGCAGTATTTATGTAGTTCACCATTGTATTTGGCCTTAAAAGGGGTTAGAGAGGTAATCAGGGCGAAAAAAGAAATTGCTAAGGGAATGTTCTCAATTTGTAAGCGTACGTGCACTGACAATGAGGCGACTCTATCAACTGCTTGCCAATCTGTTGCCATGTGTTTATTCCTTTATCTCTGTATTATACCATATACATACCCTCCTTTTCACGAACTGCAGCGCTTTTCATAAATTTCCTCAAATTGTGCCATTACTAAGTCGATCTCAATCATAGCTTTCAGTGCACATATTAACCCAAGATTTAGAACCTTTTGATCAGATTGAAATGGCGCAGAGGTGAGAGTACTCCCCTCCCAACAATGTGGTTTGAGCTGTTCCTGGTGTTCCTTGTGTTTCTACGCCTACTGTATTTGTCTCCCTTCTGTCAGAAGGCTTTATTTCATTTGCATCGTGTTAATTTAATTTAATTCGGAATGTCCTTAAGGAGGCCCTTCTTAACTACAGCCCTTGTTGCTATGCAAACTTTTATCGGCCTTTTCTCAACATCCATTAACTATATATACATATGTACATAGAAGCAATCCTGTGTTAACTCTCATTCTACCTGAACAAGGGTGGAAATATAGTGACATTACTAAATCAAATCTACGTTATACCGGCTCTTTCTCAAAATATTAAGTTCTTAAACAGTCAATGTGCCCACCGACTAACGGTTCGCATTTTTGTCCGGTCATAGTTTTGACAGAGCAAACGAAGCGCCTTCAAACTACGCCTCGGCATTGCGTTTAAACTTCACAACGATATAATATCCCAAACAAGAACGCAAAAGGAGCATAAGTCAAATAAAATCTTAATTACTCAGTTTTAGAGAGATTTGGACGTTTCATATTTCCCACCATTTTGGCGGTCAGTCGGCGGGCGGCACTTGTCCCGCGAGGACACCGCTGACAATTTGCGGGCGTAATTTCGCTTAGCAGCAGGCTTGTAGTTAAGAAGGACCCCCTTAAGTGATTTTCCATTGCATATTAATCAGTTGGCAGGTTTGGTTTCCTGTATTCCTCAGCGTCCTAATTCGATGCGTGAAATAACAGTGTGCCCAAATTGCTGTACACTCGCAAGCGACAGATCTCAGCCTTAAGCAAAAGAGCGAACTGAGAGCTATAATTATATACTCAACAGAATATCGCGTTTCTGACAATGCATAAATAGGTTATAGAGCGCAATACGGAAGTTGCTATGGAAACACAGCGATGGCGTAATTTTCTGGGCCCGGTTGTTCGAAAACTGATTAACTTAATCCACGATTAGCGTAAACTTTTGTTGCATGTTCTCATCTTTTTGGTGAAAGTTTCTTTTGCTTATTTTTGTTTTTTCAAAATTGACTTCTTCCAATGTAAAGTTTTGCCGAATATCAGCGTTGAACAGCATTTGGGAGTAGAGAAATAAAGTCCTTGGTTGATTTTAAATCTGAAATTAACGTTAATTGGCTTTTGAACAACCGGGCCCTGGAGCATATAACAAATAAATAAATAAAAGTCGCATGAACTTGCTCGTGCATTTCGTGATTTGTGGTTGCTCGTGATGTTTTCAAAGTTCTCAAATTGCACAAGCCGCGGCGCAGGTGAGTGCAACTTTGAGAACTTTTAAAACATCACTCGTGCCCATAAATCACGAAATGCACTCGAGATCATACGATTTCCTATACAAAAACACTTGAAGCCTTAAGATAAGTGACATACCCTGAATGTTGTAAATACTCTCTACCGTGACTATTCCAAGCTCCGCGTCATTTCTTCTAAGCAATGTTCGAATAGTTTTAACCTATGACATTTTAACATAGTTAATCTAGGGACTGGTTATGAAACCCTGGGAATTTCAAAAACAGGAACAATACAGTCGCAATTAGATGTTGAACCGACAGTGACCCTGCACAATCTTTTGTTTTTGGTTCGCAAGTTCATTTCGAATAAATTAGTCAAAGCTTTTGATTGGTTATCCTGCCGAAAAAAAGCGTGTTTTTGTCGGGTTTTGTGCAGGGTCAAGGCCAAAAAAGCGAACAAAAACATGAAACAAAGAAACTTGTCGAGTTTGATAACCAGCCTACTTCTATTAACTATGATTTTAAATGTAATCAGTTTCCAAGGTGAGAAATTTCCAATGTTTAAAATTTGGCAAACAGTGTGCCGTGCTTATAAAGATTTGTCACAAGAGCATCATCTCGGGATATTTAAGTAATCTCTCCTTCGTCGATCTAATTGTAATGTTGGCTTGCCGAAACAAATTGAAACAAATTTTATTACGTTGTAATCATCGTTTCCAGCGATGCCCTTCTATGACAAGAAGGGAAACGCCGTTTCCCGTCTGTTCACCGAAGACACATCCGGAGACGAGTTTTTTTTTTTTCCTTTTTAATTACTGTTTTCCACATTTTTGATGTAATATATCAAACACGAGAAGGATTGTTTCATCGAATATCCAAACACCGAGAAGAAAGTTGAAAAACGAGGACGAAGGCCGAGTTTTTTAACCGACTTCGAGGTGGTTGGATATCTGATGGAACACACTATCGAGTGTTTGATATTGCTTTTCAAAGGAATCAGTATTTTAATTGATATTTGGAATCAAAGTTGGCGAAATTTTACGCTAATTAAGACCACATATCCAAACTTCCTTCACGGTAGTGGTTCTTTTGTTTTTGGCTTATAAATTATTAATGAGTTTGATAGCCCTAGCTAAAGGTGCCTTCTTCGTGTTACTCCTTGTTATTCCTGGCAAGGGATTCCTCGTAAATTTTTAGGTTTATATGTTGAAATTTAAGATCGCTTTCAAAAGTTCAAGTTTGTTGGTTTTAAGAACTTTCTATCCTTGACTTATGCATGCCTTGCAGGCCAATTTTAGAACGCTCGTGTACTCTCATACAGTTTTATAGTGTTGCATACCGATGACATAATGGTATTGGGCTAAAAGGGTAGTATCCACAAAAGCCGTCCATCCTTTCCGAAATTTGACGTTTACATTGCATTACGACGGAGGTGGGAAATTCTGAAACCTTACCTGGGCATAAGAGGCGGATATAACCCCAATCTTGGAAAGATCTCTTTCACCCCATTCAACAGGCCAATCATCGGAAAGTTCCTTAACTCTCTTAACAATTTCGCTTGCTTCGGCTGAATTGGCGTAGGAATTGTCCATCGCTTCCTCCAAGCCACTAACGGCGAAAAACATTAATGGCCCCAATGTTGGATGTGCGGCTTCCCTACTGTGGGGGATAAGCCCTTCTCCATAGAAGTTGTCGGAGGGAAACTGAAGGATTTCTGGATGACAACGGTAATTCTTCGCCAAAAACATCACATTTCCTTGGTCCACCTCAGCCTTCATTTGACAGTAGCGATCGAACAGCCGTTCTGGAAGCGAGCGCTGCAAGCCCCAATCTCGAGCAAAATGTGAATATACTTCTGGCTTCATCTAAAATTATGCACAAAAGACAATCACATAACATCAAAATATGGACGTTTGACGTGACGAACTACTAGTGGAAGGCATTTACGACCGAAATATATTGTATCAATAATCGTTGGCCTTATATTTGCCTGACCCAGAAATTTGTTTGGTGAGCTTAGTTCAAGGAAGTGTAACGAAAAATGATGTTAAAACGCCTCATAGCACTGATTCAGAGTAATAGACAATGTTATAATAGAACTGACCGTTTTGACTTCATCACTTAAGGTTAGTCCCCGGTTTTGCATTGCGCAACCCGACTGCTCATAATTCATTGATAAAATGGCGGATTTTCATTGACGCCTAGACTAATCCGTCAAGGAATGCCTATTTTCTCCTGAACACGTGCGGTGACCCCCATTTTTTTATTTCATATATTAGCTGAGGACTGTGTCTTCATGGAGTAGTGAAAAAATCAGCAAAAATCTACTGCCAGTTTTTTGGCAATTTCATAAAATTGTGCGGATAGAGCCCTTACGAGTGGAACAGCTCATTCTAAAGTTAAATCTATTTGGAGTGTTAAGTACTCACCAAGGCATTCAAATAAAGTTTTCAGGTACTTACTTGAATAAACCATAGAATGACACCTAAATTTGGGGGTACGCGGCAATTGTCAAAGTCACAAATAGGCGTATTCTTTAGCATCGTACCATGGAAACGAGCACGGTGAACCCCACTTTTAATTACATTTTTATCACCTTCTTGATATGTTACAGCAGGGAGAGAAGCTTTATCGGAAATCTGTGACAAGTTCTGTTTCTAGGGAATCAAGTCAGTGGTATTAAATAAGTGCACTGTTTCTTTCTTGTTTAAATTTCAGTAGATCTCCCCGTACGACACGGCATTTTTTTTGCCGCACATGGCCCCCTTGCTCCGATCAGCCCTTCATGTCCACTAGCGATTTCCATTTGGAATCCTAAGTCGCTTTTTTTTTTTTTTTTTTTGCATTCAAGGAAGGAGTACGTATCCTAACAGTGTCAGTCCCGTGTTATGTCATCCGGGTGTCGATCGTGCTGCCATCCATTTCAGCGTTTGGACAACATAGCTGGCTAGCGCACATGACCTCGATCTCATGTGATAGTGTACGACTCGCCCAAGGAAAAACACTGAAGTTTGTCCACCGAAGTTGAGTCCTGTTGGATGGGGTTATAATATGGATAGATGACCGTCCAAGCACACTAGGGAGTCACGCTGCTTGGATATCCAGCACGAAAGTCTACTGATATCTCACAAAAGTTATTTTGCATTATGACACATGTATTCCATATTAAGATAACGGTCTTATGGTATGATACCTTCATTACTGAACAAATACTAGAAAAAGGTACAAAACGATTCTGCCCGCCAAAATATACAACTACTTTCAAATGCCTCGTCCATGAAAAAAACAGGAATCAACAATGGACCTCACTTATCCTTGATTAGTGCTAGTTTATAAAACTATCCTCGTTAAAACAACCAGCCCACGGAAATGTGCCGGTCGTAAGAACAGGGTGGTCGTTTGAACGGGGTAGCCGTTAATCCCATTATTTAATCCAGTTAAAGCACATTAAAGCTTTCATTGCGTTATATCTCGTAAAACCCAACTAACGGTTTTTTGGTGTACCTGCATGTGATCTCCTGTTAAAACAATTTTCGTGTTTGGCCCAGCCAAAATAAGGGGAGTTAAAGCTTCAGGCTCCAATGCTTGGGCAGCCTCGTCTATCAGGATGTGTGTGAAGAAGCCACGGTTGAGTTGTAGGTCTAGCAAGTGTTTAGACGTAGCCAAAGTTGTAATCACCACTCGATACGCAATTACATCTTCGCGTGTTGGTAACTTATAGGTGCCGCTTTCGATCAGGGCATAATTTTTGGCAACTTTGGAGTCAGCATCCAATCTGCGATCGAAAAAAAAATTGAAACAATCGTGTAGTTTGATAAGCAAAACAAAGTCATTTGAAGTCCAAACGAATACTTTCCGATCTAAAAAGCACTAAAAAAAGACAAACTTTATGCATTGGCCTCCGTCAATTCTACCAACCTTCTCTCCACGTGGTAAATCCGTAACGGCTTTGCCGCTCGAAGTCCTTTGTCATTTGTTAAGTAATTATGCAACAGCTCAACATGCAAGTCAGCTGCACTGTTGGTGTGCGTGCAGAGCAAGATGCGCGTCCTACTCCTTCTAACCAATTCACGGATCGCTTGATGCAAGGTAAATGTCTTGCCAGTTCCAAACGGACCAAAAACCACGAGAGGACGAGGATTACATTCAGTCCATAAAATGCGACTGATAACGTCTCTTTGATCTTCATCCAAAGGCACTCTATCAGAGGAAATATATACCTAGAAATACCCACGAGGGAAAAGAAAATAGAGAACAAGATGTTAATTTGTACACTTTCCATATCGGCCATAAACCTTGTTCATGAATGCGTAAAGTTCTCTTCCGAACTATTTTGCGAAATACTTTGCCTCAAAACTATTATATATGCATGCTAACTAACTGTTGGTTTTATTTCAAATACTTCCGTATTGTTTACGTATTTCGTACTAAGTTGCAAGTGTCTCCAATTGATTTCAAGAGGCTGGAAAAAGGTCGCTAACAAATTCAATGGTTTTATTCCCGCGGTCAAATAAGCAAGACAAAATTATACGAATCGTGGCATGAATTTGAGCAAGCGTCTCAATTTTTTTTCTTTTTTGGGGGGGGGGAAAGACGCTTTAAAACTAATTGGGACATCTGGATAATACAAGTACGGCTATAAGACTGAAATAGTGAGTAGGGGCCAAGTTATAAAGCGTTAAAAATTGTCTGATACATATGTATATATTGCAATTACATCCATGGGCAACTCGGAAAAATTCCGAATTCCGCCGGGATAGGATTTGAACCTACGACCATCCGTGATCTAGTTATGATATGCTGTCAGCCGTTATTTGACTTTGTAACTGCGTCATATGATTTGAGTAAAAGACTCACATTTCACACTTGCTCTCCATAGAGTCTCCATGCAGTACTGACTGAGCTCAGTGGTTACAGCATCCGACTAGATCACGGAGGGTCGTGGGTTCAAATCCCAACAGGAACTCCAGATCAGATTATTTCCCAATTTCCAATGGAAGTAGTTACAACATATCTGTATCAAGTGAAACTATGATCCTCGCAGTTATGAACGCAATTTTTGCAATTGCGTAGAAAAGCCTAAAAAATTCAGGACTTCAACGGGGTTTGAACCCGTGACCTCGTGATACCGGTGCGACGCTCTAACCAAATGAGCTATGAAGCCACTGACGTTGGGAATTTGTGGGTTCTAATGTTCCCGTGAGGATTATAGCTTCACTTGATTTCACATTCGCAGTTCAAGATATGATCAATATAGAGAAGCCTAAAAAATTCAGGACATCAACGGGGTTTGAACCCGTGACCTCGTGATACCGTTTCGACGCTCTAACCAACTGAGCTATGAAGCCACTGACGTTGGGAATTTGTGGGTTCTAATGTTCCCGTGAGGATCATAGCTTCACTTGATTTCATATTCGCAGTTCAATGTATGATCCGTTTCATATATCATTTCATCGTTGATTCATTTCTCCCGGGAACATTAGAACCCACAAATGACCAGCTCCCAACGTCAATGGATTCATAGCTCAGTTGGTTAGAGCGTCGCACTGGTGGAACGAGGTCACGGGTTCAAACTGCGTTGAAGTCCTGAACGTTTTAGGCTTCTCTGCGCAATTGCAAAAATTGCGTTCATAACTGCGAGGATCATAGCTTCACTTGACTTCATATCCGCAGTTCAATATATGATCCATTTCATATATCATTTCATCGTTGACATATATGTATATATCATCACAAAAATGGTCTGCCATGCAAAACGGAGAGAACTGAAAGTGAAATCTTGTTCGGATTTCTTTGACAACCCCAGGGCGTAGGTCTACTTAACTCCCCAAAAAGGAGGACTCCGATTTCATCCGAGTATTCCGGTTTGGCTTACTAGTAAATTCAACGTTTCTGAATCATTTATCCTCACGTTCAGTCCGAGCTGTACCTAGGGGCTCAAAACGATGCGCGGCTGCAGCTCTAAGGAGTAGAATATTGATTTACTAAGCAATTTCAAGAAGCGCCCTAGAAGTCAGTAGAGCACCCCAACAGTCCTGCTGGAAGGCATCGTTTCGCGAATGCAAGCCTTAGACACTTGCGAACGGTTTCACCGTATTTCAAGTTAAACTACTTTGACCCATACACATCAAGAGCACCACCAATTGACGAGTAAAATCGTCAGGCGTTAGCCAGACAAAGTAAAATCTGCAAGTCTCCACTCTCAGGAGGGAAAGTCCAGTTAAAGGGGACAGTTTTTGAGTGGACCTAGTTGTTGTTCACCCATTCACACTTATACAGCGCCCGGAATTGACGAGTAAAATCGCTCGACAGAGTAAAATCTATGACCTGTTACGTTACCTCGTGTGTCACCTGCCATGCATTTGGTTTTGGAAACAATAGGTTTTGTTGGGTAGGACCCAGCTTGTCAATTGCAGCATGCCATTCACAGAGGGGCTGTCGATTGAGCTGAAACTGTACGTCAACCAAAATGATTTTTTCTCCGTCATTGTTTAGCTGAAGCTCAGAACAGATCCGGGACGACAATTTCAATACTACAGTGTTTCCTGTGATGTCTACCGCTTCAACGAGTGCCTCGCACACCTTGGAAGAATTACTGTTTGCCAATCTAAGCCAAGCAGTCTGAATATTTCGGATGAGGAGTCGACCAGCGGCATAATCAGGTTGGGGGGCTCCATTCTCCTCGAAAGTGAGAACTCCAAATAATTCCCCTTTTCCAGCAAAATTCGTTTCAGATCTTTTGCCAAGCACACTTTTCTTAGTGTGCAATGGGACACTGCGAAGAATAAACCTGAAAAACAAATATTTTTGAAATCATGTACGAAATAAATCAGAACATTTCTTTTCAGTGTAGAAAACAAACGATCGTAGATGTTTTTCTCCATCTTAGAATCAAGACACATTCGAGACTCCCTCTTTTAATCGGCGTCTTGGGTTTCAAAATCCGTTCCTTTTGCACTTCCATTCGAGGAAGCACAAAGTTATCATCTTGTCTCTTTGTCAAGTGTTATCCTCTGAAATAAAGTGGTGATGATGATAATGATGATAATGATGTTGATACAAGAGTAAATTAGATAAAGGCGTTCTCTTGGGATGGGTGTGCTCCCAAGCACAGTCACAAATGACTATATTTTTAGAATACCCATTCCCGCGAAAATTCGTTGATGTCCCTGAAAAAACATGTCAGAAGCCGTCACGCGCGACATTGCTTCTCCTGATTGGTTAAAGTGGCGACCCTTTGTCTTCGCGTGCTATAAAAATAAATCCATTTGTGACTGTTCTGGGGTAAGACTGCAAATTGATAGAGAAACGCTCTTACCTAATTCACTCTTACTTGATAATGATGATGATGATGATGATGTCCTAATTGATAACGACGTGGATAATCAATAATTTTAACCATCCTAGTCTGGAAACAATGATTGGACCAAAAGAAGACGTGGCCTTGGTTTCAACTAACTAGGCAAATTGCACAAAACTAGTGTCAAGACATTTAACATTTACCTTGAAATGGCTTTTTTCATGAAGATTTCTTCCGTAAAAAGTAGTTGATGCATTGCCCTCTGGTAGTTTTCCTCGGTAAGGTTGACTTCAACAACTTGTGCTGAAACCACGTTTTCGATCCTGGAAGGCAGTTGATAGGTGGTTTCTTCAACTGACGCAGCGATTCTAGAGGACACCACAACCTCCACAGATGTCTCCGTCCAAACCTCTGGATCTAGTTTGAGTTCTTCACGAGTAGCTGAAATTGTGTCTAAGGTGTCCTTGTGAGCTACATCAACGTTGAAACCGTGCAACAAGTAAGGTTTTTTCGTCCCAAAATCAAACCTAAGACACTGAGTAAACGTCCGATTTGGGATGGAGATTTTAGTTTCAAAGAGAACGGAAACTTCAATCTTCACTTGTCCTGATGTCACTCCCAGATCAGGTAGGGTGCACGACCAGCGTTCGTTCGGCTTCACAAAAACATCACGCTCGCCGTTTAAACAACCACTGACTCTAGTCAGTCGATAGCAGTTGTGATAGCGATGGGTGAGATCTACTCCTCTTAGCATGCCCACATCACGTATCTATAAGACACCAAAAACCACCCCTTGTGTTAGGAAAGTTGCAGGGACTAGAAATGAGATTAGGCAGCTGTCTTCCGTTAAATGAATGAATCCAATTGTATCTCTCAGACAGTACGTCTAGACGGGTGCTATGATTGGCCAATCACAGCGAACCATATTCTACAGTTGGACGAGCTCAATTTGTTGCTCAATTCAAACGTCCAGGGTCAGGGTTACAAATATCTCAAGAGGTTTTTATTTCACGGGAAAATGTTACGTTTTGTTCATAAACAGTCAAATTACCAATTTCGTTTCCTTCGAAAACTAAAGGTCTTGTTTTTATGAAGTGTTTTATCCATAGAATGTACTGAATTGTCACTCACTGTAGTTTCTTTTAACGGTTGTTTTTGTCATACTTTGTTTACGCAGTTTCAGTGGACCAGGTGTGCCAATAGTGAATGCGCAACCTACCTCAAACGTGAGAGTAACTGTCCATTCATATTTGTCGCCTATGTGATCACAACGAGGAATAATTTGCACTGCAGAAGGTTTATCACTTGAAATTTGTACCCCAGGGAGACTGTAGACCATCTAAAGAAAGAGATGAACGAAAATACAGCATAAAAAAGAGAATTAATGTGCCCCTAACCACACTTACGTCCACATAATATTATCCAAGTAATGAGATACAAGCCCAATTTTGACATCCAACACGACGTGCCCCTTTAAATCAAAGCATTTGTTACCTATTAAGGGTAACCAGGTGATCTGGTGACGTAATTTGGAGGACTGGGAAGAAACATGTTAACGCCGTATCCCATAACCGCACGCGGCCTTAGGTGTTGTTTCCAAACTTGCTACAGTATTTCCATCGCCAAAACTCAACAGATCATTCCGTGTCTATAACATTTCCTGTTACTGAATGAACATTCAAGTAGAACCGACGAGCTCTAACCTCGCCTCTGCCATGTTGAATTCGAGAATAAGGCCGCGCACGGTTGTGGGATTCGGCGTTAAAATTGTTCTCCCCAGTCCTCCGAATTACGTCACCAGATCACCTGGAATGGTTAGCGTAATTTTTAGCTTAGGGTAAATACAGCAGTTTATCCTTACTTGAGGAGTACCATTTGGGGACACTCTGTTGCGTTAATTGTCTGTATTCCGAGACAGGAGTGGTGCTGAAGTTGGGGAGAAGAACAAGGGGGCACTTTTGGTGAAGCCTATTGAAATCCGCATGCAACTAATTACTTGTATTTCTAAACATATAGCTGCCTAACCAGGAGCACTAACAGCAAATATTTTTCTTTGCTGAGATAAATATATTCAGCGATGGCAAAAAATTCCAATTTTGTTTTTTCTGCCCCATGAAATTAAACAAAATCAGGTGTCGTTTGTCCAACTGTCGCAGAAGCTAGTCAGGTATATGGGTCAATTCTTGAGATAACGCTGCAAACAGCTTTGCAACGCTAAAAATCTCTCAGAACTGGTGTGCAAAACAGCTTGTGACGTCATCTCAGAGACTGACCCATGCTTCTCGCTAGCTCAGCCGAGGGGAAAAACGAATGCTACTTTTGTCAACATTCCGCATTTCATGCGGCATTTTGGAAGCGAAATCGCAACCACTTGATGTCTTATGGGGCTGATATTTCACCTTTGTAGAATTAAAACTTTTGAGGTTAGAGGCATTCAAATAATTTAACTTCTTTTTGGTTCTATGTTGGGTAAACGAATCGCTAGAATGCCGGACCAGGTGATTGAGAAAAATGACATGCTGTTGACTCTCAGTAATCAATAGCCTTCGTGAATTGATGTGCTTGGGCTTCCGCTCGAAAAAAGTTTCTCTGTCCTTTGAAGATACCCTTTTCGTAAAGAGTCGATCATCATTGAAATACTCAGTCGACCTTCATTCAAGGTTTTATTTCTTCGTAGTCAACTGTATCTCCTCTTGCTCAATAGCACTGTAACCCCGGCTTACAGTAAAATTGTTACATTAAAGCACAGAAGAGATCACAGAGCTACATGTGGTGAACAGTAAAGAGTTCACTTCAACATAAACTCTCTGCTGACAAGGATTAATTCAAAGGAAAGGAAAGGAACTTTATTTGAGTGCCTAGCCTTTTAGCGCTGAGGCCCTTATTGGGGACACTGTAAAATGAAATCAACAAATCAACGCAAATCAAATAATGTGAAAAGGACAGTTTTGCTCAAGTTGTGGAATCTTCCGCTCTGGTCACGAACACTGACGCTCTTTAGGACATCAGTTCTGCTGGGTTAAAACTATTTCTAAATTGATGACAGAGGCTCGTGCTGCGTGAATCATAAGCCTTCTGTGATTGTGATTGCAGTTCTAATAAAACCTTTGAGTCTTAGCAATGCTGAATATATCAGCTGTCTAGTCTTGCTCTAATGATTGTAAAATAAGTTTTAGCCTAGACTGCAAGCAGTCCCTTAGGATGGTCGCGCGAGCGAGGAAAGCGCGAGTGAGGAAATCGAGTGAAGCGAGCGAAAGCCGAGGGGAAGCTGGGGAGAAGGCGGGAAAAGAGGGAGGGACTGCATTCTCTTTTGAACCAGACGTGTTCAAGTAACTCCGCCCACCAAAGGCGACAACCGGTTAAAAATAAACTGATCTGTCACTTGATAACTAATAACTCCGCCTCAATTTGTCGCGCTGTTTCCCC
>NC_090890.1:7571468-7581468 GCF_036669925.1 Montipora capricornis
CTTCCGCTGTTTCTTATTCATCGGCTTGTGAAAAAAAAGGAAAATTGTGAATCTCGCCTAAAAATGTATACTGAAATCAAGATATTCTTAGACAAGTTTTTAATTAATATCTTGGTCAGCATGATATTATTGAACTCTGTTTTGGGGAGGAGGGATGGTACAGTGATAAGAGCACTTGCCTTCCACCAATGTGGCCCGGGTTCGATTCCCGGATTCTAGGCCATATGTGGGTTGAGTTTGTTGGTTCTCTACTCTGCACCGAGAGGTTTTTCCCCGGGTACTCTGATTTTCCCCTCTCCCCAAAAACCAACAGTTGATCTGATTTGTTCTGATTTCAGTTGATTTGTAGTCTCTCAAATTAGTGGAGCACTCGTGCTCGGCTAAATAATTTTGAGACTTAAATAAAATGATCATTTTTATAAAAAACCCTTATCAATCCGAAGGGTGATAATAATTTACGTGAGGCCTATGATCCACCCTGGATGGGGTAAGGGGTTCTTGAACGTCCCGAAACCTTTTGGGTGTATTTCATGTGACATAAAACGCTTTGCATGCAATTAAACTTGCAGTTGTTTCGTTTCCTCTGCTCTTGAAAAGATGTCAAAATATTATTTTTTCCGAATAAGCAGATCTTCGTTTCACGAACTGCTGTTCGGTTCCGAAACGCTTCCCGGGCTTTGAGTCAGGGGCACCTGCCTTAGATCTGCAGATCCCAGAACACAACATGTTGGTGAACAAGATCTAACATGCTCAGACTTTTCAGTCTTCAGAAGGTATAGTTAAGGTGTATCGCCAACAATCCGTGATTAGAATTTGTTAGGTGACGTCATAGACATGATTACGCAACTTAAGTCACTTGCTAGTAAGAGGAATTGAGAGAAACTGTGAGATACCACTGGGTAAATATCTTTGCTTGATTATAAGGGATAACTGTTTTTCATATCACTAACGCGATTTGCTGTAATTTAGATTTTGAGCCCTATTCAACCTCCCTTGTGAAAAGTACAGCGACTGACAGAAAGCTGGTGTAATAAATGGAGTTGTTTAAAACCGTGGTTAGTTAATCCTCGCTAGCAATACATTCAAAATCCAGTGTGGTTAGCTACTAATTGACGACTGGAACAGAAGATGACCGACAAAGCTAAGAATTCACGGCGAATTGCCAAGGGAAACTTCACACGAAAGCGGAACATTTTGATCAAGTCCATAGAGACAAGCCAAGGAATCGAGGTAGTAGAAACCAATTACTCAAAACTTGTTGATGCATGGGAAGAACTGGAAGGGAAGCACTTAGAGTATGTTAACTTCCTGACTGACGAGCATTTAGTGGACGAAGAAGAAATCTGGATGACAGAAGTCGAGGAAAAATATTCCAATGCATTTAATCGTAAAGTGAAATATGTCGAAAATGTCACTACAAGCGAAAAGGCAACGCGCGAGCACGCGGCTCGTCAAGAGGCCATTGACAACGCAAAAGTTAAAAGGAACACTGCGCGCGCTGTTTTCGAAGCTTCTTACGAAAGTATTTCGCACGCGTTGCAGTCAAAAGAAATGCCCAATTTTGCGTTAAAAGACTTACAGAAACAAATAGAAGATCAATTTCAAGATTGCAAAACCTTTAACGCTGAACTGTTAGAATTATTGCCCTTTGATTCAGCCGAATCTGAGATGCAATGGATAGCTAAAATCCAAACCTATTATTACGAAATTGTTGAACAAATTGTAGTTAGATATACTAACGTAAAAGAACAAGAGCAGATAAAATAGGAATCTGACGCGACTTCTTCCTTTCTACACCTGGAAAAGGTAAAAATGCCGCACTTTGATGGAGAACTACGTCATTACCCTCAGTTTAAAAGAGATTTCAACAAACAAGTCATGCCACAAATTCGTGGAAGAGATGCCGCATATGTGCTACGCTCTTGTCTTGGAAAAGAACCCGAAGGCCTGGTAAAGAGCATAGACGACGATGTGCAAGAAATGTGGCGAAGACTGGACGAAAAGTATGGAGATCCAGCCAAAATTGCAGACGTTATCATTGACGGCATACGTAGATTCAGAACACTTAAGGAAGGAGAAGATAAACGTTTCATCGAATTCGTGACTCTTGTAGAAGACGGATACAGAGACCTCACAAGACTCGGTCTAGAAGCGGAAATTACAACAACGAGTTCGGTCAGTATTATAGAGAAAGCTTTATCAACAGACATCAGAAGAAAATGGGCGGAAATGGTTAGTTGTCACGGAAGTCACATCGACAAATCAAAAAAGTTCCCTAGTCTTCTTGAATTTCTGCAAAATCAAAGGAGTGCTATTGAATACGACAGTGCTTCTCTTCGGACGACGACCAACAATCAACATTACAGAGGCACATCGCACTATACAGAAGGCGTCGAGGAAGTAAGCAAAGAACCCAAACCAAAATGTCTGATTCATGAACACGGAAGACATTGGACAGCAGACTGCAGAATTTATTTAGCCAAGCCAATAGAAGAGAAAAAGACGATCATCAAAGATAAACGAGCCTGTTGGTCGTGCCTAAAGATCGGTCATCGACAACGTACATGCAAATCAAGGAAAGACTGTGGTGTAGGCGGCTGCACAAGAAAGCACCATCCATCTATACACGAGACGGAAGAAACACCTCAGGAAGTCTCAGCCTCAGCAAATGTATGCCACAATACAAAAATTGACACCTGCCTGTTACAAGTACAAAGAGTTAAAACCAAAAGAGGAGAAGCTAATATAATGTGGGATAACGCCGCATCACTTTGTTTTATCACAAACACTAAAGCAAAGCAAGAGAAACTTAAAGGATCCAAAGTCGAACTTTCAGTCATCAAAGTTGGAGCACAGAGCGAGAAGATTAAGACCAACAAATACAAGGTACCTCTTATAGATAAGCAAGGTCACGTCATCGAATTCGAAGCTTACGGCATCGAAAGGATCACCTCAGACATTGAAAGTGTTAACATAGACGACATAGTACATCTTTTCAAGAACGTCACAAAGGAAGAAATCGAGCGACCCTCAGGACCTGTGGACATTTTAATCGGTTACGAATATGCAGCCTATCACCCGGAAAGAGAACAAAACATCGGTCATCTTGTGCTCTTAAGGAATCGTTTCGGGCGATGTATTGGAGGAACGCACCCGTTACTTAAAGAATCACATCTGTATCACGATTTCATCAATGCCAGAGTCAACACAGTTGTAGGCAAAATCAATATAGAAGACTTTTACAAAATTGAGAACCTTGGCGTAGAATGCAAACCGAAATGTGGAGGATGTAAATGTGGAAAATGTTCCTTAGGCGCGAAAGACTGCACTATTCAAGAAGAGCGAGAGCTGGAACTAATCGAACGAAATCTAAACTTTAACAAAGAGGAAAATCGCTGGGTCGCTGAGTATCCCTGGATCAAGGATCCTCAGAATCTTCCTGACAACCGGAAGGTCGCTTTCGCGAAACTGATAACGACCGAGAAACGTCTAAGAAGGAACACCGAACACGCAAAAGTGTATGACAACCAGATAAAAGACATGGTAACTAGAGGAGTTGCAAGGAAACTCTCCAAAAAGGAACTAACACTCTACAAAGGACCGGTGCATTATATCGGACATCATGAAGTTCTCAAGCCTGATTCCAAATCTACCCCAGTGCGCATAGTGTTCAATAGCAGCGCCAATTACATGGGTCATATCTTGAATGAGTATTGGGCTAAAGGTCCTGACCTACTCAATAACTTATTGGGAGTCCTTATACGTTTCCGAGAGAATAAAGTAGCCTTCATTGGTGATATTAAAAAGATGTACCACACTGTGAAGATGACAGAGTTAGATCAGCACACCCACCGATTTCTGTGGAGGGATATGGATAGTACAAGAGAACCCGACACATACATAATGCTAAGAGTTTCATTCGGTGACAAGCCGTCAGCTACGATTGCAACCGTTGCTTTGAGAAAAACCGCAGAGATGTCAAGAGAGAAATACCCAGAAGCAGCAGATATAATACAAAGAAATACGTACATGGACGACATAATCGAAAGTACGGACGATCGCAAACAAGCTATTAAACTGACTCAAGATATCGAGAAGGCTATTATTAAAGGAGGATTTGAAGTCAAAGAGTGGATGTTCTCAAGCGATACTGACAGACAAGAAAAAACAAATATACCGATCGAGGAACAAACAGAAAAGATACTTGGAGTTAAATGGAGTCAATCAGAAGATCAACTGTGTTTCGAAGTCAAGGTTAACTTTACTACCAAGCGAATACATACTTCAAGGTCTACGAGCGATATCGTCCCCACCCAAGATCCCCAACAGCTCACAAAGCGTATAATCTTGTCACAGATCAACAGCGTGTATGATCCCCTAGGGTTGGCAGGACCATTTACAGTAAGGGCCAAAATTCTTTTACGCCGTTTGTGGGGAACTGAACCGAAACTTGACTGGGACGACCCTATACCCGAGGAAAACCAACAGAATTGGTCTATTTTCTTCAACGATTTGAAAGACATGAATCAAATCAGATTTACGAGATGCCTTAAACCAATGGATGCTATTGGCGACCCCATTCTCGTTGTGTTTAGTGACGCATCCAAAGACGCATACGCTGCATGTGCATATGTACGGTGGCAAAGAAAGAATAACCAATTTGAGAGCAATTTAATACTGTCCAAAAATCGTCTTGCACCAATAAAAAAGATGTCCATTGACCGTATAGAACTGTGTGGAGCGGTACTGAACAAACGTCTAAAAGTGTTCATAGAAAAGGAATGTAGATATCGCTTTGAAAAGATCTACCACATCGTAGACTCTCAGATTGTACATGCCATGATACAGAAAAGCTCATACGGGTTCAACACGTTCGCCGCCACTAGAATAGGTGAAATACAGGAAGGAACAAACCCTGAAAACTGGTATTGGGTAGAGAGTAAATATAACATAGCTGACTGTTTAACAAGAGGCAGGAAGCCCGATGACATTGGACTTGAAAGCACATGGCAAAAGGGTCCCGATTTTCTTAAACAAACAGAAGACAAGTGGCCAATCACTCGTGATTACTTGGAGCCAAAACTATCCGAAGTAATCCGGACTACAATGGTAACGAAGATAGAAGGACCTCATGACACCCTAGCGTTACGAATTGACATCGCCAAATATTCGAGTTACGGCAAACTACTACGTGTCACTGCAAGAATTTTGAAATTTTACAGCAAATTTCCCAAACCGTCATTTAAAAGCGCAACGCAAGAACTGACACCTGAAGATATTAAAAAGTCAGAGATTTTCTGGATCAAAGAGATTCAGCAGAACATGAGAAATGATATTGAAAATGGCAAGTACAACCGTTTGTGTCCTATCACACGCAAAGACGGCATCTATGTAGTAAGCAGTCGTACTGCAAAGTTACAAACAAATTACGGTGACAACGAAGTTATATTACTACCATATGGTCATCCGTTCTCACATCTCTATGTAGCACAAACTCATGCAAGAGGACATCATGGCATTCTAACTACTGCCAGCAAAGTGCGCACCAAATACTGGATACCCAAACTCCTTAAGTTGGTAAAATCGATTAAGTTCAGATGCGTTATCTGCAAAAAACTTGCTAAGAAAACAAGTCAGCAAGTGATGGGCCAATTACCTGAAGACAGATTGAAGCCAGCACCGCCATGGTACAGTACAGGAATTGATCTTTTTGGTCCCTTTAAAATTCGGGACGAGGTAAAGAAGAGAACGTTCTCTAAAGCTTATGGAGTAATATTTAATTGTCTCGGAACAAGAGCTGTTTATCTGGATCTGGCAGCAGATTATAGTACAGACAAATTTCTGATGGTACTCAGAAGATTTGTGTCCCTAAACGGATATCCATCCAAGCTATTGTCTGACAACGGTACTCAACTAATTGCAGCAAGTAAGGAACTAACCGCTATAACAAAAACATGGGATTGGAAGAAAATTAAGGAATATGGCGTCATGAAAGGATTGCAATGGATCTTCACCCCAGCAGATGCCCCATGGCAAAATGGAGTAACTGAAGCTCTTATAAGATCGGTCAAGCGAGCAATTGAATTCTCGGTTGGTGAAAATGCTTTAACCTTCTCTGAATTGCAAACAGTTTTATTCGAGATTGCCAACTTGCTGAATGAAAGACCAATAGGGCGACACCCAACATCCCCTGAGGACGGAGCATATTTATGCCCAAATGACTTACTGTTAGGCAGAGCCACAAGCAGGATACCAAATGGCCCATTTGATGAAAACGCGAACACCCAAAAACGTTTCACGTTCGTCCAGACAATTGTTCATACATTCTGGAAAAAATGGAACTCGAACTACTTCCCAAGCTTGATATTAAGGCAAAAATGGCACACATCTCACCGAAATTTGAAAATCGGAGACGTAGTTATGATACAAGATTCCAACTTAGTGAGAGGAAACTGGAAGCTTGGAAAAGTGTCAAATGTTTACCCAGGTGCAGATGGGAAAGTGCGAAGAGTAGACGTGCAATACAAGAATCTCACCGTAAACGAACCTATGAAGCAATACCAAGGCAAAGGATATGTCACTGTTCAACGTCCTGTACAGAGACTTGTATTACTTATACCGATTGATGAAAACAAAATTAACTTCTAAGTGAACTTTCAGATACTATTTACTATGATTACTGTAACCTTTTTTTTGGCGGGGGAGTGTATCGCCAACAATCCGTGATTAGAATTTGTTAGGTGACGTCATAGACATGATTACGCAACTTAAGTCACTTGCTAGTAAGAGGAATTGAGAGAAACTGTGAGATACCACTGGGTAAATATCTTTGCTTGATTATAAGGGATAACTGTTTTTCATATCACTAACGCGATTTGCTGTAATTTAGATTTTGAGCCCTATTCAACCTCCCTTGTGAAAAGTACAGCGACTGACAGAAAGCTGGTGTAATAAATGGAGTTGTTTAGAACCGTGGTTAGTTAATCCTCGCTAGTTAATCCTCGTTAGTTAATCCTTCGTATTGCATTGCGCATCCCTACTGCGCACGATTTTTGCGTCATTAGCCAGCGCACATGAGCACGTGCACGTACAAAACGTAAGAGATTTCCCTCAAACTAAGCCCGATAGCGAAATAAATGCTCCTTTTCTCTCAAACGAGCACGGTGACCCCCGATTTTTCAGGTATGTGCTAAGAACAGTCTAATAAAAAACATATTTGAAGAAGAAAAAAAGTTTGATAGGAGAACATGAATTTTTTTGGAAAACAGTTCCGTACTGGGTGTATTTTGGCCAAGGCGAGGACTTCAAGCTAACCACGGAACTGTCCCAAAGAGTGTACTATTCCCACAACCAGGCAATCAAAACGGCGTAACGAAAGCAATACTGTTTCGCTTTCAAGTAACCAAGACTTAATTCTGTATGAAGGTGATTCGAATTTTTAACGCGCAACCAGTAAAAATACCCCATTTTAAGAGCCTGCTGACGCGTAAACAAGCACGGTGACCCCATTTTTTTATTGCATTTTTTAAATGTTCATATCATGAATGTTAATTATGCCAAGTTTCCAAACAAGTTTGATAGTAGAACAATTTCAAGGGAATTACCTTAAAATAGCTTTATTTGACACATTCAAGTTTTATCAAGAGAATTAGATACTTACGGGTTTCTTGTCAACCGGGACTGGCTCTTGGGAAGGAGAAGGACTGGACGTCTGAATATCACATGTGGATAACTTTTAGTTAATTTATGACTTAAAATTTAAAGCAGGATTTGCGGCTTAAGTCTGTACTGTAAACCTGCCAAAATAAGCTTCTGGTCCCAGTTGTCACAAGTTCAAAAGATGGATAACGCTATTCCCCGGATAAATCACTGTCCATTGGATAGCGCAATTGGTTTCGCTGACTTATCCACCGGATAGTGATTTATCCGACGGATAGCGCTATCCATCCTTTGAACAACTGGGACCTGGTGTTAATCTTGGTTTGGTTGAAGGGTCTCGGGAAATTGATGAGGAATAATGTTATATTTAACTTCAGGTGACCTAAGGCACATATAAATGAAGGGGGTAGTTTCTAAAGAAACTGTGGTGCTGCGTCGGTGGGGAAGTAGTATACAAAAATTGCGTTCTATCAACAGAGTTGATAATGTAAATTAGCCACTTTACAGAGATTCTAAAAGCTGACGTTTCGAGCGTTAGCCCTGACGAAGGGCTAACGCTCGATAAACCACATTTTTGTAAGGCACATATACACATGCATTTGTATCAAGTGACAAAGCGCAACAGGACATGTTACTGCGACCACAGTTGTCCTCCAAAGCCGGAAACTTTGGGAGAAACCACTGCTCAAGAATGTAGACTTCTGGTTGCCGTGGAGCTGTGTCACGGACGTGAGGTTTATTTTGTGTATTTTTATGAAGTAGTCCTCCCCACACGCTATGCAACTTAACGTTAACCCAGGATTTTTTTTTAACATCTTCGTGACAAAAAAATGTCTGTCGAGCACAGAGAATTTTAATTACAAACAACAGAGATAAACTTGGAAAAACTGTTAGGATGAACACTTTTCAAAAACCCCGCTTGCAATTCATTTTAATCTTCTTCAGTTTTGCTCATCCCTACCGCCTTTTGTATTTGCTGTTTCATTCAAACCTTCATTCAGTGTTTCATACGAAAGAATGAATATGTATATACCTGCATATGATCTTCCGTGAAAACTACTTTGGTCTTGTTTCCAGCCAGGGTGAGGGGCGTTAACGTCTCCGTCTCTAAAGCCTGTCCTGCTTCGTCGATCAAAATATGGGAGAAGAATCCGTGGAGCAAATTCATGTCAAAAAGGGCGCGGGACATGCCAAGGGTTGAGATTACAACCCGATGACCGATCACGTCATCACGAGTTGGTAGTTTAAACACCTGGTTCGAAGTTCCTTTGTCGGCGATCAGACAATACTCCTTCACCGTCTCAGAAACGGTAGAAAGTTTACGCAAAGTTGTGTAAATCCTCAGAGGCTTGCAAGCGCGTATACTGCCAGGATTTTTCAGATAGGTGTCCAGCAGAAGCACGTGTAGATCCGCAGCGCTGTTTGAATGCGTGCAGATGAGTACACGGTTGTCTTGGTTTACGGCAATACGACGAATGGCTTGATTCAGAGTGTATGTGTTTCCTGTGCCAAATGGACCGAATACCACAAGGGGAGGTGCGTCGTTAGCGGCAGCTGCTATTTTGCGAATAATTTCTTTCTGATCGTCATTCAGCTTTTTATCAAGAATCCATGTGAGAGGGTAAATCTAAAGGCAGAGATGGCATTTTTTTAGCTTCTATAATTTCATGAACTACCATTCATTCATTATGTACGGCAAATATAACTAGAACGAAACAATTTCGATCAATTTGGATCGTAAAATTTCGGCTGGATCGCTCAGTTCGAACGTGAGTGGAAGCGTGAGTGTTACCACTGGTGGAGGGTGGTCCCTAGGATAGATTGGTTACATAGCTTAGTGCTGTGTAACCACTCAGATTCCAGTTATATTTTCTGTGCATCATGTTATCATAACGTGGAATAAACATTTCCGCTTCCTTACATCCATTGTTGAATGCCTATTGAGCAAATTTCACCATTATTTATGCCTAAAAAGCTACCGGTAGCGATTTGGAACTAAAGGAAATAACCCAAAGCTATTTCCGAAAACGTCACACGTCAGAGAAAGGTAGAGTCTGGTCATATGAACCAAACGTTAAATGATGAAAGGGATTCTCAGCTATGACAAGAATTTTGACATTACCTCCTGTTGCGAAGACGAGTTGCCCAACTCGGGGAAAAGGATTCGAAAATGCTCTGGTCCTAGTCTGTCGATGTTATCATGCATCTCACAAAAAGCAAGCCGGTTAATATGGAACTAAATGTCTACTGTCACACAGGAATTATCTGACAAATCGAGCTCTTTGCAGCATCGTTGAGATAGCTTTAATATGACTCGACTGTCCTCCACGGAGTCCACTAG
>NC_090890.1:7591468-7598968 GCF_036669925.1 Montipora capricornis
AACACTATTCACGCGTCTTTGCAACTTGGCCCGAACTTGTTTTCTTTGAGCTTGCATCTTTGTTGGCATCTCTACGTTATCCAATGTGAGTTCACAGTTGGCTGTAGTGTTAAAACAGCGTCATTTTTAATCGAATCAAGTCCTTTTGTTTTCTCCTTTTTAGTGTAGTTTTGAAGTCCTAAGATTAAGCGCCTTTCAAAAACGTTAACGGCATTGACCCAGTATTTTAGCCAATTTAAGTGTTGTTTTCAATAACGTTTTACTCTAGGCATGCGCAGTATGCGTCAACATATTTCATGTTGTAAGGTCTACCATGTATGTGCCAGGACTATGGAGAAAATCACTCGTCGAAAGGAAAGTAAATGTCTTATTTTTTAATATACCTTTTTTTCGATCTTCTTCCCAAGCTATTCTTTCGTTTTCACCATGTGCAAAGGTGCACTTTTGCCCTCCGGAACAAGTCTGTCTGCGTTTGAATTGCCAACAGAGTTGATAGGAGCCCAATACCCAAGTCGGTCTTGGACGAATTGCACTTTTAGCAATAGGCAGTTTATGTGCCTGTGTTTGACGGGATGAAGACTTGGTGTAATCACTCATTACACCTCTCTCAATGTCTGAAAACGTAGGCATCTTAGGGCGATTCTGCGGATTTGCTCTATCACGTACATCACCAGGACAGGTTTGTATGCTACATACACTACTGGCGTCAGAATTATTGGCTAACTCTGGATAGAAAGGAAAGAAATATAATGAAGTTTACAAAAAATTGTCAAACTGTCTTTAACCTCTTTTACCATTTATGTCGCAGAACTACCGACATACTAACTGCGCCTTTCAATAACATGCGGACTCTAAAATTCAAAGCTCAATCGGCTCCTCCCAGCCTCCGATTATATTGTCTGAATTGTGCTCAATGATTTGATTTGATTACTGTACGCTCGAAAATAGTCGGAAGCTTGGAGTAGCCGCCGAACATTTGATTGATGGTTGCGAAAAACGCATTTGTCGGTTGACCTTTGAATTTAGGAGTCCGCATGTTATTGAAAGGCGCAGTAAAGTCAAATCCGCACAATTTGTTTGAAGTAGACTAAATTCGCGATGGTGTGTCCCATGGCCGACATGAAGACAGGAATGGATTAATCCCCTTCTTCAAAGCATTTTTGAATGGTAAAGAACTTTGCGAAATTTTCAAAGGAAAACAGCAGAATAAGATTGCTACAGGAAAGAGAGTTATCTCAGCAAAGAAAGATATTTGAAGTTAGGGGAACCTTAATATTTTTAACACTGTTCAGTCATCAGTTGGAGGTAGTGTGGCCCAGTGGCTAGGGCGCTTGCCTTGAGATCCGGAGATCTCGGGTTCAAGATCCTGGTAGTCCCTGGTTCAACTTCCCAGCTGCACTTGTAAATAGCCAACTGGTTTGCCTCCGGCCAGTTGGGATTCTTAACAGTTGTTGTTGTTATGTTCCGTCGCGTCGTTGTGTTTAATTGGCCCTGAAAAGCCCCTATGGGGAGCGGTCATGTATTGTGTGTAAAACATCTTCGAAAATCCCCGGATAATTTCTGAGGGACAATATTTGCGAACTGTGAGATGATGAACTGATTCTGAAGCTGCTGACGTCGGTTTTTAAAAAGGAGAATAGTGCTTTCAACAAGGAAACACCATCAACCAGCGGATTCGCGTTAAGAAAGACAATTTGGGATTTGCCCAGTGGATAGCACCACTATATACAATGTTAGTTCTTCTTTTCGTTTTTAATTTTATCTGAAGAAGGCCGAACGGCCAAAATGTAACGATGGCCAGTCGGAACAGTTCGGAGGCCCTCCCAGGGGTTTCGGGAAAAAAACAACATGGATAATTAGAACCCAGGAACAGGGGGGATAAGGACGACAAAACATCTTAGGGAACAAGGGAACATACTAAACCATTTTAGGGATCAAAAAGCGGAGAACAACAAGCAAATTTTTAAAGGGAACTGTGCAGGGAAAAAAAAAAGGAAAAAGAAGAAAATAAACAAATTATTATTTGTAAGCTTCAAATAACAGACTATGAACAATGACGGGAATAAACTATAAATAAAATACAATCATTAGCATCCGGAGATAGATAGAGCGGTTTTGAAATGAGTGTCGTAAAACCAAAACCATAGTAATTACTTTAACCAATCAAAAAGGACGGAAACAATCCAGTAAGCCAATCAAAACTCGAAGTAATTACACGTAGCCGACACAAAAGGCGAGAAAATATGCACGCGCGAGCCACAATTGGTTTTGGTTTCACTTCTGATTGGTTGAAAAAGTGGCGCGAAAACTTTGAACCAATCACTGAGTAAAGTAGATGCAAAACCAAAGTAATTCGCTAATTACTTTCGACACTCAATTGAAAACCGCTCTAAGTACGAGGATCACTTGTATCTTGCGTCCCCACTTCAAATATTCGGATAATAAAGTTACATTTATTAAATTGGCTATTTCCCTTGGAGGCATTTTAAGGCCACAAAAAGCACAAACAAATAAACCAGTGATATAAACGAACATGAAATATTTAAGAATCAAGACTTTTTGCGGGAGGCAAACCAGTGGCTTTGGAAGCGAAGCCGACAAGTTAACAGAGACCAACCCCTTTTTCACTAAGATGGTGCGCTAAAGACCGATCGACGTTATTCATGCACTGGTAACCGGCCTCAGTGGTGATGACCACCGATGGACGTGCGGTCGCCCGAGTTCGAAACCGCCGGAAGGCTCGATGTCCTATTGTGATCACTGCCGGGCATTTAGTCTATTTAAGATCTTACCCGGCTTCCAGGCATAAAGCCACAGCGTTCATTAAAAGCTTTAGGTCACCTCGATTCCCGATTATCTTCCCAATATCTTCAATAATAAGAGCTTACCGTTTATACCATAAATTTGGTGAAAACGGAAAACAGGCAAAAGCCGGAAGGCGCACAATATTGCGTGAGGCTCAAAAACTTGAATTCATTAAAGGCTTTTGATCAAGGCCATTGCCCGATATCTTCAAGATAAAGATCTTACCAACTGTTTATACCACAAAACATATCCTAATCAATGATGAACCAACCTTTGTCAAGAATAACGATCAAAATGATATTCGTATTTCCTGATGCTAACATAATCAAAGTCGAATTTTTATGTGACGGATAACAAGATTAAAATGAAAGATAACACTGACATGATTTTCAGAGTTCAGAGACATTCTTTTGTCTGGGATTATGATGAAATTCAAATTAGATACTACTCATCCAAACATGACAATTTCAGCACGAACTACAGCATAAAGAACAAACATACATGCAAAAATTGATTGATATTCAGTTATATTAACCACTGAACTGAATTTAGATATTTCACCTACACGACGGAAGAGGTAGCCGTGTACTCCGCTCTTCATCTAGTTGCAGTCGCGAATCACTGGAAATTTCAATTCAAGTTCCGAAAACTTGAAGTGAATAGAAATCAGGGAGTCCGCGTGACAAAGTAGATATACATGTCTGATGATGATATGACCGCCAGCATGAAGAGTGAGATGGTAGCATGGGCTAAACACTGATCGACGATATTCACTACGTACATAGGGAATTTATACATAACTGCATGTTCGATATTTATTCAATTCAGCGTCGCATTGCCACTTTATCGACATGATTATAACAAGACATTACAGAAGTCTCAAGTCGTTTAAAAATCAACACTGCAATTTCGACAACCCGCCATGACTCGATAACACCGATAATTCCGTGTTCTAGTCCTACCAAGCAATGAATAGATGTTGGTTTTTTCTTTACGTCTCACGGCATTTATAAACAGGTTTTGTAAGACGAAGCCAGCAGACGGTTATGAATACAAATTTCGACGTTTCAAAGACAATGATACAGGTCAGTTATATTTTAAAAGCAGTGCAGGGATCATTTCAAAGAACGTCTGGCCAAGAAAACAAAGCACATAAAGGGTCTTTGCTTAACCGTTTAAGGTGCATTTTGCATGGCAGTGTATGATAAATAGCAAAGCAAAACAATAACCAACAAAATGGTGAGGCTAAACACCCGAACAGGGCCCGAAACGTTCCGAGACTTTTCGAGAAACAATTAATCTCCTGGGCCCCTTTTCTCGAAAGTCCCAATAACTTTTCGGGTGTCACAATCCCCTCTGTAACTTAAGAAGGGAAAGGTTTTAAGTAATTCTCAAAATCATTTTACTTTTAGTTATCTTGCAAACATATTAAAAGATCAGCTCTTTAAAATTCACAAATGACTTTTCCGGCCGCAAAAGCTATACTTTTGAGAAACGGGTGAATCACACAGTCTCCAGGACCTGTCACTTTTAGGGCCGAGGGGTGTCACAATTTCCTCTGTTTCTTAAAACATGTCTTAAAGAATGGAGAGCTCAGTTTGGCCATTAAAACTCGAAAATCACTTTCTTTCGTTACCTTGATTTTGCATGTTGAAAGATTAGACTGTCAATACAAGCGGATGGCAATTTCGGACTAAAGTGGCTTTTCTTACGCGAGAAAATTTTCGGTACTCTCAAAAAGCGGCTCCAGCCTCGAGACTTGTCGGATTATTTCTGCTGCCATAAATCTCTTTATAGAACGCAGTTCTTTAGTTTATCCTGTCTTGAAAATATTTTTCAAAGACCTGATTTATATCACAGTTTTACAGACGTCTTATAATTTCATCATTTTCACAACGATTGAACCCGACACTGAGGAGCCAGAAGGTTCACAAGGTTGCGTGAGGCCGAAAATCTTGAATTCATTACACAAAGTGTCTAAATGGCACTGTTTAGCGCTTCGGTTGTAAGCCAGTCGCTCACAAATGCTATCTCTCTTCCTTTAAACTCTTCCATCTCGTCCAAACACGTGCTTTATGGCTGTTAGCGATTTCGGCGCCCGAAAAAAAAAAATCATTTGAAACCTGACTCTTCCGGTTCAATTTTCCCCACCCCGCGAAGGCAAAGGTTAAATTCCCCACTCCCCGGGCACAGAAGATAGTAAACTGCCTAGGGTTTGCCCGGGGGAGGGGGGGGGGGGGTGTTAAAGTTCGATTTGATCGTTATATTAAGTCTATGGTTAAAAATGCCAATGGCTAGCACCTGGCCTCACTGGTTATGAGCAGCGCTTGACGTGCGGTACCGCCTGGAGGTTTAAGTTTCTAAGTCTCACTGCCGGGCATTTTGTCCATTTAAGTCCTTGCCAGGCTTCCGGGCATAAAGCCACAGCCTTCATTAAAAGCTTTTGATCACCGCGATTGCCCGATATTCTCAAGAGTAAGAGCTTACTGCTTATACCATAAATTGGTGAAAACGGAAAACAGGCAGAAGCCGGAAGGCGCACAATATTGCGTGAGGCTCAAAAACTTGAATTCATTAAAGGCCTTTGATTAAGGCCATTGCCCGATATCTTTAAGAACAAGATCTTACCAACTGTTTATACCACAAAAACATATCCTAATCCATGATGAATAAACATTTGTCAAGAATAACAATCAAAATGATATTCGTATTTCCTGATACTAGCATAATCAAACGCGAATTGCTATTTGACGGATCACAAGATCAAAATAAAAGATAACACGGACATGATTATCAAAGTTCAGAGACATTGTTTTGTCTGGGTTCGCGATGAAATTCAAATTAGATACTACTCATCCACGTGGACATGACAATTTCATCACGAACTACAGTACAAAGAACAAACATACATGCAAAAATTGATTGATCTTCAGTGATATCAACCCGCACTGAACTGAATTTAGAGATTCCATGTACCCGAAGGAAGAGGTCGCCTCTGAAGTCGAGAATCACTGGAAAGTTCAATTCAAATTCCGAAAACTTGAAGCGAAAACAATTCAGGGTGTCCGCGTGACAACTTAGCCATGTCTGATGATGTCATTCAAGACCGCCAGCTGAACAGTGAAATAGCTTACCTAATTTCATTGTTGATCCGAAAGAAGAGAAGGAACGAACATCAATTTTCATCACTTTTAAACGAAGCAATCCTTCTTAAAATAAACCTTATGAATCTATTTCTCCTAAGGAATGAAATACTCGGCCCTTCCATGTTCTGTCATGCGAAAGAAACAAAAATATTTTTGTCTATGGATGATGGCTGGTAATGGCAACATGATGTGATTCCACTTTGCTGTTCGTTAAGAAAATGAAAGCTTTAATAAACCGTTTCAATTTAACATAACCTAACCGTCTAGAATAAAGAAACCGCAGCTGTGCGGAGAGTTTTCTCGTAAAAAGAACAAAAATAATTTACCAATCAGAACGCACACCCGATTTGCATGGCTATAGTTTCTTCAATTGCGGCGTAGCTAAGAAATCAATTTATGCAAGGCGAAGACTCAAATCCAAATTATGGATTTTTCATGGATATATTGTAATACACTCTGTGTCATTTTAATTAGTTTTGCCCAGGCAGGTACAGGTTTCCCTTCTTTTTAATTCAATTCAAAAATATGTTGCGAAAATGCTAATATAAAACTAATTTAAGGTTGCCTTAGGGCCGACTTTGTCGCATGCGACAACGGCTTACGACAGGCCCACGACATGATTTACGATTGTTGTGTACGTCAGAAAAAATGTCGCAGCATTGTAAAACATGTTTTAAAACGCTGCGACAATCGTAAGTCGTGTCGTAGGCCTGTCGTGAGCTTGTCGCATGCGACAAAATCGTATCGTGAAAATCGGCCCTTATGGAGATAAATTAAACCTATGGTCTTACCGATTTTTACACGCCGATCGTTTCTTCACCGATCTCTGTGGGAGTCCGGTTATAACAAGGTTTTTTCCCAGTACCAGCAGACCGAAATTTGTGTTTTCAAAGCTGAAGAACAAAGGCAACATCAATAGGTCATTTCAGAAACGTGAGAGGACTGGGACGAGTTTGGTTGTTTTCGTTTGTTTATAAAACTACGACATTCAAATGAAAGATCAACCAAGTTTCAGAGTCTTTACCAAGAATAGATGTATTTAGAGGAGGAAAATGGTGAAATAATATATCTTCAAATATCATCTAAAATAGAGAGTTTGTATGGAATGGGTAGACAGGCCACAAAATTATAAGGGTTTGTATGGGATTTTGCAACCTTTGCAAGTCTCCCATTTGGCCAATTTTCCGTAGAAAACTCTCAAACTTGGCTGGATAGCTTTTCATTTGGTAACATTTCAGTTGAAGAGTTAAGATTTTCAATCTAAGCAAGTATGAGAAACTCGTCCCAGTCCTCTCACGTTTCTGAAATGGCCAATGAAAGGAGACTCACATACGTACCGAATCCGCTGACCATGTAACGACGCGGATGAACTCTTTTTGGCAATACTTTCTTGGGAAGCTTAGAGACCTGGCTCCAGACCGTTGTTCAATTCTGCTGTTCATAGTAACATTTCGACAAGATAATTACAAAGGTCAGGAGCTCATCAAGAGGAGCCTCTATCTCCTCTAATTCCTTGAGTCAACCCTTTCCCGAGTAAATTTATTTTTAG
>NC_090890.1:7606468-7616468 GCF_036669925.1 Montipora capricornis
AAAAAATTATATGAAGTAGTGTCATTAAATACTTTAAATTCTTTTAAAATGTCTTCAACATTTTTTCCTAGACATTTAAAAAAGTTTTGCATATATACATTTCATCCACTATTACTATACAAATTGTCGTAGGGTAAAAATAATGACACACTGTCCGCTTTGAATTGTGACTTGACAACAACTTGCTTTTTCATCAAGGGAAAAATCAATTCTTTGGCCAGTGAGATTCCTCTACCAAGCATTTCTTTTCCTCGTAAAATGTCAACAACTTCTCCCACATAGGATGATGCTTTAACAGATGCTTGTTACCTGCGGAGAATTATATAAGACAGAATCATGCAAGAAATGATTACCGTTTCATTTCCACCTAATTAAGTCAATTATTCCCGCAATAATAAGAGAGCAGGATACCACACCATACAACGTTTCAGCGAAGATCACGGATGCCCAAACTGTTCCAGGTATCCATTCGCAATTTCTAGGCAGCTGACATTGATATTGTATCTAAGAAAACGGCTTGCAAAAGACTATTTCCACTGAATTGCTGTTTGCATAGTGAGACTTCTCAAATGAAAACTAAGTTTGACTTACATTAAAATGCACAACTAGTATCTCTTTGAATGGCCGGTTGTGTATTCTCGCTTTGAAACAGAGGAAAACCGTATCTAGAAATGTGCAATTAGATCGTGGTAACGCCCATTATGTACAAGAAATGGCGACGCAGTCAGCATGCTTCAGTTAATATTAAGGATTCCTTCATTTCGTTGGATGACCTATCTGTAGCAGAAATCTTAATCTTTAGGATGATGCTGGATTTTTTTTTTCTATGACGCATAATACAGATAGTTTTCTTTCTTGTTTCTTTCGATAGGGAAGTGTTAAAACACTCGGTAATTAGGAGAAGGAGGTCGACTTGTGCTACGATGACTCGTTTTTTTTTTCCCCTGTGCCCGCGTCATCATCAGACAGATTCAATCATGGTCTTAGCTCAGACAAATTTAACAACAACACAGCCAATGGATTTCTAACCGCAACTTAGGGCTTGGCGCTTGAAGGTGATAAAAATTGCGAGAGTTATAAAAATCACAGTAATAGACCAAATCGGCTAATTCAATGTTGTATCCAATTCAAATCTCCCGGGGTTAAGATTCTTTGTGTATTGTATTTTGAATTCTAAATAAATGTAGCGTTCACATTCAAATGATTTGGAAATACCTGGATGAAAACGTTTTAGAGGAGTTTTCAAATGACTGTCGACAGTAATTACGCGATTGCAAATGCTTCGCTTAGGGATTGGTTCAAAAATCTCCCGTCGGCTTAGAGCGGTTTTCAGTTGAGTGTCGTAAAACAAATACCAAAGTAATTACTCCAACCAATCACGGCAGGTGCAAACAGCGCAATGAAACAATGTAAATTTGCAGCAATTCAATTCCATGTATCTTGCTCAAAGCGCGGGAAAAATCGCGGATGCAAGTTGCGATTGGTTTTGGGTGTCCTTCCCATTGTTTGATAAACTGGCGCGAGATTTTTTAACCAATCACCAAGCATAGCAATTACAATCGCGTAATTACTTTCGACAGTCATTTGAAAACTGCTCAATCAACCAATGAGAAGGGAAACTAAAGCCAATCGCAACTTGCAAGCGCGATTTTTCCCGCGCTTTAAGCAAGTTACATGGAATTGCTACAAATTGGTTCATTGCGCTGTTTGCACCTGCTCTGATTGGTCAAATTACTTTGGTATTTGTTTTAAGACACTCAATTGAAAACCGCTCTATTTCCAAAGGGTAAAATAGTGAGTTAGCCGATTTGGTCTATTGTGACATTTACATATAGCGGAAAAAGGGCGTAAACAAGAGCCCATGACTAGGAGGCTACAGCTCCAATACTAGGTCTATGTAATGGCATTTTCACAGATCAAGCTATTTTTAGACGAGTTTTCAAATACGATTTGGCTTGCACGAGTGCCATTCCTCATCCCATGTGGATCAATTTCTCATGCAAGACTTGTGATTGGCTGGAAAGGTCCGGTTTCGCGGGAAAATCAAACTATAAATAACTTGGTCTGTAAAAACGCCGTTTCATAGATGCAATGAAGTTGTAAGCTCCTAGTCATGGGCTCCTGGCGTAAAGCAAGCGAGATTTTCCTTTCGAGAGTATTTACCAATAATGCAAAGTCCTTTTCGAGCTCGTGTGAGGCCGACGTTCATTTGATGCTCATCTGTCAAAAACCCCAGGTGTTCACTGAGCCAATGCTTGGAAGGCTCTGGATCGAGATCATCTGTCTTCCCAGAACGAACCAAGGACAATATGACGTAATCCCATTCACTTCCTATAGCAGCAAATATTACTAAAAGTTAGAATTGTTACAACAATAATAATAATAATATTAATAATATTAATAATAATAATAATAATAATAATAATAATAATAATGATAAAATAGACGATACCTCTGATGCATCAATTGAACTAGCTCTTGAATTGTTAATGAGGAGCTTAACTGACGTGACAACGACTACCATGAGGTTTCATGATATCAAGAGTCCAATACCCAAGAGTAAGTATCTGGTATCGAGTTTGTCCCCATCAGCGTCAGAAAAGTGTCTACTTTTAAACCAAGTTTTCCGGGAAAATAAACAATAGTCGTATCCCCGCGCGGGCATGTAACATCCTCTGTATATAACTGAAATTAACTAGTTTGAATGATAAATATGATGGCTAGTGCTATAGAAGAGGGCGGCACAGGGTTAAACTAAACCAAAATTAGGTCAATTACTCGTTACTCTCAGCTCCTAGCCTCAACATTGCCTTTACGATTTTTTCAGGACTTAATCTACAAAACCTGCAACATTGTCATCACCCTCGAAAACAAATGTTGCAGTTCTTGTTTGACACAGTTTAAGCTGTGTATCAGGCCAAGTTGAAATAAGCAATTCAAAAAGTTGATTGTTGTTGGATGAAAATAGAGTTCAACAAGTAGCCTTAAGTTGAACGGCAATCGTTTTCCAGTCTCAAGAGGTAAATGACAAAACGTTTGACACACATTTGTTGATAAGCAAACGTTGCACAATGTTGAACCGTCCGTCATCAGTTAGGCGTAAAAATTGACCAATTTTCACTTTCAGTCGTAAAAAATTCTTCCTGTGTCTTCGTTATGGTTAAGACGATTACACATTTTAAGCTAGTACCTAAAGCGAAGACACCTGGCGCAGGTCCCGCAGAGTCATTTCGCGAATCGTAAGCAAAGCAAACGAAATTTTTAATTTAAGGCTGGTTTTCACTGGTGACGGAGTCGAAGTCGGAGTCGGAGTCGTAAAAGCGCTCATGACCTAGTAAAAATCAAAGATCGCAGTCGTAAGTGGAGTCATAAGCACGACGGAATCGGAGTCGGAAGAATCAGAACGTTCCCATTTTCGTCCGACTCCGCTTATGACTCCGTTGCTTATGATCCAGTGAAAACTAAATTGTCGGAGTTGGAAGGAGAAGCGGAAGAACCAACCAATCACAATGCTTGAAATCGAGCATAGTGATTGGTTTATTCTTCCGCTTCTGCTTCCGACTCCGACAATGCAGTTTTCACTGGATCATAAGCGACGGAGTCATAAGCGGAATCGGTATTGTGCTTCCGACTCCGACAGTTTGATTTTCACTAGATCGTATCCCTCTGCGCTTCTGATTACGACTCCGACTCCGACTGCGTCACTAGTGAAAACCAGCCTTTAGCAAGCCGTACTGTATATAACACGGCCCACTAAACTGACCAATCATGGCTCGCATATTATCCGGGAAATGTTATGAAATAAGATTTCGAACTAGTGGTACAAATGTGAAAAACTTATTGTGCTATCTGCATTTACATTGGCAAGATAGTTTGAAGTTGAAGCTTCTGTTCCTTTTTTAAATATATTTTCTTTCCTCGGCACTCTTTCAGTCGCTGAGACGTCAATGGTGAAGTTAGCGGTTTCGTGCATGTTACGGTGCATGTTATATTATTAAATAATGTGGTTATATTTCTTTACCTTGGCTTTTAGCTATTGTTGTAACAAGGATTTGTTTGCACATGCCTTCTCTTTTTAAGGCAGTGCTTATCCTGTTTTTCTGTTCTCGGTACGGTGTTAAAACCACAACGTCAGCTGGACGTACGCCTCTCCTTGAAAATAGTCTGGCAACATGTACCTGAATCATAAAAAATGAGATATGATATTAAACGACGCCATGTTTGAACTGGCGACAAAATGACAGGACCTGGGAGGAGGGACTGGTGGGGCTACAGCTCTATCACTTAGCTTTTATTGCTTTGGTTCCTTTTAAGGATTCCAGGGCCCCATTTCCCGAACGTCCCAATAACTTTTCGATCCCCATTTATGAAACTGCCTTCCGCTTGTTTCATAAGTTGTGTGTTTAAAATGTTTTCAAGATAACAAAAAGGAAAATGATAGTGAAGTTTATTGACTTAAAATCTTTCCGTTCTTAAGATACAGAGGACATTATGACACCCGAAAAAGGCCCGAAAATAGTCGGGACTTTAGAGAATCGGGCCACAGGTTGCTCCAACCATAGTTAGCGCTAAAACTCGTTAAATACCATGGAAACCTATAGCTTGATACCTCTTAACCAACGGTTAGCGCTAACTAGGCTTCGAGCAACCGGCCCCAGATCGATAACATGGTAATGAATGATAAATGGCAAAAAAGAGACCTATGATATTTATTCGTCTTGGCCATATTTTTAGCCATATCACTTTCACATGGTCTCTGTAGGCTGTCTCTCAGCCATATTACTTTAGCATAAGGAAAGGTTACGTTTATACAAACGCTGACCGTGTAGCACTTATATTTTAAACAGAGTTAACTGACTAGAGTGTAATGTGTAGTGCTAGATTTTCTATCCCATATGAACCATGTGAGCCTTAGCCCTCCTACTGATGGAAATGGGCCCACACAAGGACAGAGAAAACCACCCTGGTCAGAGTTTTTCTCTGTCCTTGTGTGGGCCCATTTCCATCAGTAGGGCTAACGCTCACATGGTTCATATGGGATAGAAAATCCGCTCTCATATTACTTTAGCATAGTCTCTTTCTTTCTCTTTCAGTGAAAGTTGAATCGCCTGAAAAAGGAAGGTGATGAGATGAACCAATAAGCTCCTCCAGTAGTAGTGAGAATTCAAAAAAGAAGTTCTCAGGATTGAGATTATTTTTCTTAGACGGTGGAGATCGATAGATTGTTAGTAGGAGAAAACTTATAATCCGACAGGTGATAACCAAGTCGAGTTGTTCGAAAGACGGAAAACAGTGGTTTGCTTTTGCTTATGCTTTCTTATTTAATGAATTCCTTGCAGGACTATTAGATCTAACATATACCTAGACCTACTTGTAAGGGCGGTGGTGTTGCCCTAATCACACGAAAAGGACTCGCAGTTGCTAATTTCCGTTTCGTAAACGGTCGTTGCCATTTTTGACAGGTCGATGCCATTTTTAGTAACCAAGCCTTTTTACTCGGTTAGCTTTCAATGAACTGTTAGGGTTAGCTTGAAGTTCATTTTAATACTTTAAAATTGCGAAGTCTGGAGTGGTTAACTCGGCTGTATAGTGGTTATTCTAAGTTTTTCGAATTTTTTTTTCAAAATTGCAAGTGACATACGCTGCTAATCTAGTCCTAGATTCAGTATATTTTTCCTCATTTGCAAACGACAAACTTAACTGTGAAAATAGTTCTAAGTGTCGTTCAAATGGCAACGACCGCTTGCGAAACGGAAATTTCCCTCGCCGTTACACAAAAGATCGTTACCAGTTAATCATGTCTCAGTGATGGATATCACACCGAGGCGATGAGATAGCAGCAGTAATTTTCGTTTCAACAGAGTAAGCGTTCCGAAGTGCGAAACGTGTAGTATGCCCAAAATTTGGCAGAGAAGACTCAAACTGGACGGTCGGTGCGACCGGATTAATGTAATGTAAGTAAGGGTTATTCACCTCTGGTTCCGCCCGAGCAGAGGTGAATAAATCTGATATCCCTGAGTGAAAGGCCAATAAAATGCTCATTTTACACATTGGTGAAGTTTTCTAGAAAATGTACTGTTGTTTGAGATGTCGGTAAAACAGCTTGATGAAGATTTGTAAAGAAACATATATATGTAGGCTCTAGGGACTTAAATAAGATCCATGTGTGTGAAAAATTGCGAAAACAAAATTGCCATGGTCTGAGTTGAATATTTAAGTGTAGCTTGCCTCGTGTTGTAATTTGCACTGTGGATTACCGGCATGATTAAGTTCAGCTGATGTCGAAGTATGAGTGAATCGGACTCCACTGATGATAATTTCATCACTCAAAGCAGTTTTTCAGGCTGGTACTATTCAGTCGTCTTGCGAAGATGAAAGTTTGTTGGATATGCCAGCAGATCATTTTGATGGTTTAGATGTAAAGGAAACAGTGACAGAATTATTCGAAGAAGTAACGCGGAGTGAGTCCAGTGATGAAGTGGAAGAGACTAGCAAGAAGGTTGGAGTATCAACACTAATTTCCATCCGTCAAACTGACATTGGACATTTCGTAACAATTACACGAGTCAATATCCCATGTTAGTATTGGCAAGCTTACCGCTGTAAAAAGAATGAAAACAGGCAGAATTACAGCTTTAGATCAACAAGAAATAGCGTTTCTAAGCGAAGCCGTGCTGATCTACAGTAGTTCGGTCTAAAAACCCTAAGTGGATATCGGAAACTGCATGGAGAAGCCATCGATCAGGGTTCAACTCTTTGCCTCACCTCTTGTGAATCCTCTCAGCTTGTTTAAAATCTTTGTTTCGTTGAAGTAGATTTGAAGTCTAAAGTAGATTGTACGTCGTATAAGTTGAATAAAAAGGGAAATGTCAGTTTGAGGGATGGAAATAAGTGATGACCTGGAGTATCGCGACGTGGTATTGAAATAGTGACACAGGGAGAGATTGAGGAAAGGAATAGAGAACGAATCCCACAAAAAGTCGACGGCTTGGCATACTAGAGTAGTGGACGAATGGGCGCTAGAGCGAAATTCTCTTCCGTTGGAACAAAGAAAAGCGGATGACTTTACTGTTGTGCCCGAATATGACTCTCTTTATACATTATGCGATTTGGAACTCTGTTTTTGGCTCAGTAAGTTTGTCCATGAAATAAAAAAGAAAGACGATTCTGAGTATCCACCAAATACGCTTTATCAGATTTGCGCTGGATTGCAAAGAGCTTTAAGAGAGAATGGTTTCCCAGAGTTGGACATTTTCCGAAATCCGAGATATAAACTATTCCAAGATTCCATTGATTTGCGAATGAAAACTCTAACACGGACTGGATTGGGAGTCAATGTCAAACAGGCAAAACCAATATCAGGAGACGAGGAAGAGATTCTGTGGTCGAAGGGACTGTTGGGTGAAGATGACCCTCGCTCGTTGGTTAACACTTTATTTTATTTGGCAAGTACTTTTCGCTTCGAAGTGGCGAAGAACACAGAGAGCTCCGTTTTTCTCAAATGGAAGTTATTGAAGGAGACCTATATTAGTCGAAAGAACAAGACTAAAGTACACGTCTTTTGCGGAAAAGAATTATGCTGGAGGATTACAGCATCGCAAAGTCAAGGCAGACGTTGTCGAGCATCATGAGAACATTGTGAATCCAGAGAGATGCGTAGTTCGTTTATACAGGAAGTATGTTAGTAAATGCCCAAATGATGTAATTGGAGGTAGTGTATTTTATTTAACTCCGAAACGGAAGTGGAATGCAGGTGATGAGATTTGGTTTACTTGTTCACCAATAGGAAAACATTCTTTGAGATCTGTAGTTGCTGATATGTGTAAGAAAGCAAATTTCGAAGGGTACTATACTAATCATTCATTAAGGGCTACCATGGTACCTGAAAAACTTGTTATGGAGCGAACTGGGCATAGGAATGTGAAATCGTTGTACGAATTTCAAAGAGTTAGCTCAAAGGAACGAGAGGCTGTGTCCGATGTTTTGCAACTTTCTAAGAAATCGTTTTTGGAGGAGAATACGCGTGAGCCTCCGCGTAAGAAAGTTGCTCTTGATCGTAGTAGCGTGGATACTTCATCTAGTTCCACGTTTACATTTGCTTACCGCGCGCAAATTTGTTTTTAACATGAAATGAAACTTGTATAAATTGAATTCATATAATGTTATTAAATAAATGATTCAATAAAATGGAAGTGTTATTTGGTGCAGTAATATTGTAGTGTATTTAATGTTTTGAGGGGAATAACTGCAGGGGACAAATAATGTAAATTATTTACCGACATGACGCTCAATAACATTTAACATACTCCTTGACAATGCACATGTGCAATTATATTTGTACAAATATCATATCAATCACCTACGCTAGTAATGTGAGAATACCACTTGAAAGATATTGTGGATCAATGGAAAGTCGGAAAAATCCGAGCCCCAGGTTGGATTTGAACCCACGACCCTCCGTGATCCAGTCGAATGCTTTAACCACTGAGCTACTGGAGACTTTCGGCAAGAACCCTTGCTCACCACAGAGTCTCAAATAGCTCAGTGGTTAGAATATCCGACTTAATCACGGGGGGTCATGACTTCAAATTTCATGTGGAGCTCAGATTTTTCCCAGTTTCCATTTGATGCACAATACCATTCATAGACTTAAAGCAGTAAAAATTTCTCAAAAGGTTGCGGATTCGAAAACGCAACCTTTCGCGCCATAGTTCGCACTGGATAACTAGTGAATGTTTATTTTTTTTTAGGGTAATTCAAAAAATCCACCAGTTTCGTATCCGCGCATTTCGAATCCGTTTAGTTAAGCGACGCTAAAAAGCAGTAAATGACGACTGCAGGTGCTCATTCAGTTTTTGCCGAAAGCTGTTTTCAGGAACGTTCTTCTAATCCTATAGAGATAATAAATTTAATCACCGTTTAATAGCTACTCGGGTGATAGTTTAATCGTGCTGCGCGGTCCACTTTCCCTTTCAGAGAACTTATCACAAGGACTTGAGTAATATTTACATTGATTTGGATGATATCTTTCACTCAATCGTTCGAACAGTACATCAAGTGTACTTACCACTTTTCTAACTTCTTTCATGTTTGCCTTTGACTGTTCATTGCTTTGTGACGTTTTTATAGCGCTGGCCTCCTCTTCGCCCTCAACATGACAGAATGCCATAGGAGACGAGTTTTCTGGCCAGAAAGACTTCAGGGGGACCGATGCTGGCACTGATGGATCCGTCTTGAGTTTTTCATCATAAAAGTAAGTAGAGGGAAATCGGCAAATTTTATCGTGCTGTGAATTAAAAAGTGATTACGTGATCATTGAGGTCTCAAGCTTAAAAAAGCGAGAACAATTGCTCTACGAAGTAGGCAGAGGGATCTCCTGGTTCACGCGTGAGACTCCCGGCGGGGATTAGCCCTGGGAACGAAGTTGATGCAGTTAATGCCGCGCTGACCGCTGCTAGATTTCTTTATACTCGTGCTCATTTCAATTTTACTATATATACAATGCAACTCATTTTAAGATTCGCTTTCTCAGTCTTTCAAAATTATACATTCCCACATAGCCACGTAATGACGTGTAACCAGAGTGTCACCTACCGTGAAGCTAATTTCAAGATTTCAATCATGAGAAAGTTGGACATTTTTTTAACTGTTTCATTTATTTTCCAAATTCTTGCCCTCCGCTTCAGGAGTTGATCTTCACCAAATGGACCGTCGACCAGTATTAGCCACTACTAACCAGGCCCGAGTTGCTCGAAGCATGGTCTGCGCTAACCAGCCTTAAATGCCATGGAAACCTGTTGGTTTTGATACCTCTTAACCAGCGGTTAGCGCTAACCAGATTTCAAGTAACCGGTCCCAGGTTATAACTGGCCGGCCATCGGTGAACGGCAAAAATCATACTCGAAAATCTGAGTGCTTTATTGGTCCGAGATTCGAACCTGCGACAGGCCGCTAACTCTACTCGTAGTACAAGAGACTCGTAGGAGGTGCACTCTCAAAT
>NC_090890.1:7621468-7633968 GCF_036669925.1 Montipora capricornis
TTTTTGCTTTTTGTTTTCAAAATGGGTATAATACATGATTTTGGTGGGACCAGAAACTTCTTCTGAGTTATACCAAGTACGTTTTCCATCACGACAATGACGCTATCGTCAAAGTAGGGTCAATTAATCGTCCAGCGAGTTCACTTTACTTATAACAGACACGCTTCCTCTAGTTGCTAGTTTTAAATTCTCTGAACATGTCATGTTTGATTATATTTCAAGACAAGGCCGGCGTTAACGCAGTACCTGATATGTTACCAATTGCAGTGGTGTCGCAAAATGCCACATTACATTTAAATCGGTTCGAAGAGTATTCTTGAGAGCTGACGATTCAGTCACAAGTATAGTTCAAAGGCAGTGCGTCCCAGTGGTTAAAGCGCTTGCCTTTAGATCCAGGGATCCTGGGTTCAAGAACCACTCGTTGAATCTTATCCTGGTAGTCCCTGGTTCAACGTCTAGGCTGCAATTGCAAATAGCCAACTGGTTTCGGCCTCCGGCCAGTTGGGATTTTTAACAGTTGTTGTTGTTCTGTTCCGTCATTTCGTTGTTTCATTGGCCCTAAAAAGCCCGTATGGGGAGTGGTCAATTAAGTGTGTATTAAATTGTATTGTATTGTGTTGTATTGTTTAATAGCTTTACTCACCAGGTGGTCCCTGGACAAGGGTAAAGGGTTTTGCGAGCGCATCTCTGACTGCTTTTTCCTGGTACTGATTCAGTGGCTTAAGCCCACAAGAAGGATGCTCCTTCACAATCGAAAGACTGGAAGATGGTGGTTTATCAAATTTTTCTGAAGAAACAGAAATGTTCAGTTCTTCATAGCTTTAAGATCCTCTTGCTTACATAAAAGACAGTTATGTTAAGCTCCATTGTACCTTTGTGCACAAACGATGACACTTTCATCTATCCATGCACAAGTTGCTTCTTTGGTGGCCACTTTATTGGCTTAAGATGGGTTCAGCGGCATTTTCAGTCTGTGTGACCCTGGATTATGGAATTACTTACCAAAGGATATTAAGTATAGATCTAATGCAAACTTTAAACACATTTTTTCTTGATTGTTAGTAAATAGTTGTGTACTTACCGTAGAGTTCCGATAGTAGCGACCCTCGTTACTTTAGGAATTAGCAGCCTTTGGGGGTCGCTACTTTCGGGGGTCGTTACTTTCGGGGGGTCGCTACTTTCGGGGAACACAAATCGTTTAGCAAAATAAAAAATGAACAACATTTTATTTGCATTCCATATGTATAGATTGTGTTTCATAAAAAGAAGATAACAATGATAGATACAGCAAAAAACCGTATATAGAAAACTATGTAGTTTTCAATTTCAATTTGAAGAAACGTTCCTGTTGTTAATACGAAATTATACCGGTTTACGGTGGTTCTTTCATCGCTACATCAGTGAACTGATTTCTCTGCGAGCAGAGTCTCCTTCGATCTTCCTAGATAAGTCGGGAAGAGGAAAGTAGACTCTGCCAGCCGGCTCGACATTTCGTGTTGAGCATGCGTTAAAACTTCAAACGTATTCGGGAGTCAGTCACGCGTGACTAGTCACCGCAAAATCTCAAAACCAAAACAAACTGTAGGGATATTTTCGAACAACTCTGGCAAACACACGACAAGCAAGGAATCATTTCCTTGGAAACTCAAGATAGTTCAAGTTTTTAAATTGCCATTTCAATTTTGATTGAAAAAATTAATAGGTTTCTCAATTCTGGCAAACCAGTTTCTGGGAAATACTCATGGGAATTTAGACAGTTAAAAAATTGACACGCTGTTGTAAATTTAAAAAATATTGATGACGCGTGGCGATTGATCATGCGCACAAATTAAAACAACAGGTTTGACAAGTCGAAACTGGACTGACTCATCCATTTCTTTGGATGAGCGGCAAATCAACGAAAGTCGAGGTGGCTGGCAGAGTCTACTTTCCTCTTCCCGACTTATCTAGGAAGATCGAAAGAGACTCTGCTCGCAGAGTATGAACTGATGTCAAGGACGAATGGTGGCATAAAGCTTCCCTTGTTGTTAATTAAACTGCACGAACACATTATTGTACATTAAAACTTTGACTATTGATTGACAGCATACCATTTAAAAAACTTGGTCTTGCTACTTTCGGGGGGTGGGGGGGAAGGTCGCTACTTTCGGGAGGTCGTTACTTTCGGGGGTCGTTACTATCGGAACTTTACGGTAATTGAGCGCATTTGGGCACTTTTTATAAGGTGCACTACGTCAAATAATTCATGTATTATTATTATTATTATTATTATTATTATTATTATTATTATTATTATTACTATTATTACTATTATTATTATTACTTGCCTTGTGGAGGATCAAACCCCATACAGATAGACTTGACCAGCTGGGATGAGTCTAAGAGGCAATCTTTGAGTGCTGAGAGCATTCGTCTGCAGCGAAAACATCTCTTTTAATATAATGAAGCCGTGAAAACCCAAAGGAATAAGCTTAAGAGACACGTTTCATGTCTTGGGGTAATCGCTACACTGCAGCTCAGTCTACAAGGGAGAAGAGAAGTCTCCCATAACCTGTACTTGCTTTCCAGTTCAACTTGTGCAAGTGATAGTAAGACCCGACCCCTCATCCCTAAGCTGGCGAGTGATTTTATTTAACTTCATTTTGCAGCAACATTGTGTAATTTTACAGTTCTTACAGAAAGTTACAGAAACTATAACTAAACAGGCTGAAAAAAGAGCAGATATTTGACGAAATTATCTTTAGAGTAGTGCTGATTCCTTTGCGGTAAATTTAGTGTCAAAAACGTTTGGTCACATGATATCCTTTCTTGAAAACGTGCTTAGAAATACCATGATAAAAGGCTTTTACATGTGTTGGAGAGAAGAGTATCATTTTGTCTAACATATTAGGGACTTTAAGATCTACGACAGCGACCTGGACGAGAACGTCACCTCCAAGTATAATTTTGCTTTAGTATAAATGTCTTTCGCGATTATTCCATCTTGTTCGCGTCGCACAATGTGCGCGAAGTATCCCAAAAATAAATCGGTATGAGAGGTATCAGACTGAAAATAGAGAATGAAAGATTCTCCGTTGCATGCTCTCTAAAATTTGGTGATCTCAAGTCGTCGTTATGCAGAATGCCACAAATATATGAGCTAAAATCCGTGCCACACGTGCAGCACGATTATTTATGCTCTTTTAACCGATGATATCATTGTTTTCTGGCGTTGTCGTCGACGTCGTCGTCGTGGACATCAAGGTTTCTATTAGGCGTAGTCATCTGACTCTTGTGGTTGTCGGAGACAACTTGAGGAAAAAATCAACCCAGTAAGCCTAAAAGTGAATTTTTTAGAGTATAACCTGATTAGCTAACAAAAGGCATATTTATTATGTAGTCAAACTGGTCCGAGGTGAAAAGGAGATTTCTGACGGCTAAGATGGACCGGTCACGATGCAGCGTATATAGGTTGCCAAAGTGTTCCCATTTTCTGTTTCCATTTTCTCGGACATAAAAACAAAAATGCATGAAAAGGTTTTTTACTTAGTCATGTCGGAGTTCCAGTAGGAATTTTACTTTCCAGAACCGTTAACAGAAGCAGGCGAAGAGGCAAGTACCGAAAAAGGATCGGAAGAAAATAAAGAAAATACTGTCAAGAGAGCCAATGTGGTAAAAACCTCATTGAACTAGCTTGTTCTGTCCGTGCTGGGAAAAGATTGGTCTCGTTCCTTTTTTTTTTTTTTTAAGTTGATGACAAACTTGTCAACCAATATTTTCTCAGTACCGTACCGACCAAGCTGGTTCATTAACATCTATATATAAACTTAAACGGAACTCGAACCTATCGCTGCAATGCACTACCATCTGAACTATTAAGACATATGGGTGATGGTCATTGTCAAGTTTGTACTATATTTGAAATTAATATATTTTGAACTGCGGAATGTTAGGACGCCAAGCCAGAATAATCATCGCAGTCGAGAGAGTTGCCAAGGAAGCCTGAAAAATTCCAGGCAGAAAGATGTCGCTAAAGGAAAGTGTTTGCTATGAGAGAGTTGATCGTAACTAATTCTGTAGAGTCTCCCGAGATAAAAGCATCGAGGAAACAAGAATGAAAGGTATTTACCTGTGTGGAAGTGATCTGTGTATGACGTTTACTGTACATCGATTGCAACCTTCGGTAACTAAGCCCTCAGGAAAGTCTGACGATGATCGGTGCAGATCCATTTTCACTTCCAAAATGTCAGGTTCATCCTTCGATTTTGTAACGTCTTGAATAACGCAATGCCCAACCCAATAACTTGAGCAGTCATCACTGGATTCTTGAAAAGAATAGTCCTTCGGTGCCGGTAACGTTGGCTCATATTCAGAGACCTTGAGAGAAAACAACAAAATTCTTAACAATTCTTCCAACTTAGAAGCTATCGACAGATCAATAAAAAAAAGTGCCTTCATTTTAAGGGTCTCAGTGGTGCAGAGCAAAAAAAATTGACAATGACAAATGATTTCCTTTGTAGCAGATATTGTATAAATTCAGTGAAAAAAGTTGCAAAACGCCTGTAGATGAATAGTAAAGATAAGCCAAGATGAGTATACTTACGTCTGAAGTGCTCTCAGGGCCAGCAATCAAGTGCTCGGAATGAGTCATGTACTGATCTTTACAAACGCGGACACACACAAAATCTCCGTCATAAAACTCAATTTGGCCATCTGAGCAATACTCTTTCGGCAGGCTAAACGATACTTCAACTTTCGCACCAGAATGCTTTGTCCACTGTAGTTCAAGGTTATGAATGGTGAACTTGTCGTTTTCCTCGACGGCTCCAGTTGCGGCTTCCATGGCGAGTACAGGCTCCCACGCACGAATGTAGTGTTCTACACTCTCATACCTCCTCTTTGATGCTTTGGACCTCGATGTGGTTGCAAAACAGTGCTTTGGGTAATTTTGATGCTCAATACATATGTGAAAATTAGGGCTGACCATGAAAAGTTGAACTTCAGGGTGAAGAACTCCATCCTTCATTTGAGCTGTAAGTTGAACGTTAACAACGTCAAACTTCCTCAAAGCCAATCGCATTTCATAGAAGAAAGCGATGCTGTCTTTCGTTTCAGCTTTTTTGTGATTAAAGCCCCTTTGCTGAGCTCGTTGACGCAACACACAATCTGCATCAGTCTTCCTAATCAATTTTCTGAGCTCCTTGAAGTTTTCCTCTTGAACAGCTCTTAAAATCTGTAACCAATTCGTTACCGGGAGGTCCAAGACGTTTTTTTTTTCGCCCATTCCATTGGCCAAAAGATTGTTGACCTCATCCTTTTCGCTTTTCGTTTGGGAACCATCCCAAGATCGTTTTTGGGGGGCTACGTACAATCTCTGTTTCCATGTAAGTTCAATTTCTGTGAGATCCTTGTTGACAACTGTATCAATTGGCTTCAGCTTACTCAATTTAATTCGTCTCTGGTTCGCGGATAGTTGATTGTATTCCTGGTCCAGTATTTCCAGACAAATGGAATTATTCTCAATCAAGGAAAGGACGGCTTTCGTTTTCTGGCTTCTTACTTTAAGCTTTGCAGCCACCTGGACTTTTTTGCATCCTTTGTCAAACTTCCTCGAGTTTTCTTGGGCAAAGGTGGAGCGCCTACACACTTTGCCTACTTGATCCTTTGAAATCTTTTCACTTCCATGACTTTCCTGGATCAAACCCAAAAGGATTCGATGCACTTGAATATCGATAAAGCGTCTTATGGGAGATGTAAAATGAGTATAGTGACTCATTCCCATGGAGAAGTGGACATTCTTTTCGTCTCTCTGATCTACACTGCATGCGTACTGAGCTTTGGGTTGAAGCCTTCGGAATTCACAATTTGCCACGACCAACTGGGGATGATGACTCTCATTGCAAATCAAAAACTGCAACTTTGCTTGGTCATTAGCTTTCTCAGCATCACAGATTTCCTGCCAAACGGACTGCTGCACTTTGAATTCTGCTGCCTCTGAAACTTTGACTTCTCTAGTCATTTTCGTGAGAGTTTCCTCAGAATAAAAGCCACGAATAAAGAGCAAGTACTTCATGTACTGTCCATATTTTTCGGTCCATTCTTTAAGTCTGTGTTCTTTTGGCGGCAGTTGAACTCGTAAAGGCGTTACATCAGGACGTTCTGTGAAGAGACGGTTTGCCACTTGTTGGTTGGCGAGAATCATCATTTCCTCCACCATTTCGTGGGCTTTAAAGTTTTCAGGATCATGATCACAGTTAGACCAATGGTCAAATGATGCACCCCTCAACCGTAAGAATCTCCTCCTCTGCGCGAGAAAACTCAACGATCGAATATTTTCTGCGGTATCAAACGGTATTCGTTGGGTAGTACAGTCTTGACCATCGATAATATTCTGAGCATCCCCATAGCTGAGTCTGCAACACGACCTGACAATGGTGCGCTTCATTGTCGGCTCCGCAACTAGTTCGCCTTTGTCCGATAGGTCCAAAAACACCGACACGGACAAGCGATCCATACCGGGAAGAAGACTGCAATGGTTTCCGCTAAGCTCAGGAGGAAGCATTGGTACGCTTTCATAGTCATGACCTGGGTAGTATGAAGTGCAGCGAAAAAAGGCATCCTTATCCAATGCAGTTCCTTCCTCGACAAAGAAACTCACGTCGGCGATGTGAACTCCAATCCGATACACAGACCCCTCAATTTGTTCCACCGTAAGAGCATCATCAAGATCTTTGGAAGTCTCTGGGTCAATGGTAAAAGCACCTTCAATTTTCTGGCGGGTCTGATACTCCTCATATGGCACTGACCAATTTGTCGGAAACTTTCTTCGGACTTCAAGTTTGCTCTCCTCGTCGAATGGCTTCCTGATTCCATGTTCTGCAAACAAAATCTCCATGCCTGCTTCCAAAGTATTGATTTGTGGCAATTTCCCTATAATGATACCTAAGGGGGTAGAGCAGTCTGACCTCCACTGTAAGTACTGGACGAGGAAAAGGTATTTTCCACTGCAGAATGTTTTGAAACCCATTACTTTAACTCGTAGTTTTTTATCATCGCCATCGTGCATTTCCTTGTAAATGGGCATACCATCGACATCTTTTGCTCTCAGTGTCACTATTTTTGGTACACTTTTGTTGATTGGAAACATACACTCCGGATTTTCGGGGTCCACTCTGCACACATACTGACGCTCATGGGGACTGATGATGTGATTCAGAACACCTAGAATCCAATAAATGAATGTTAAGTGAGAATGTTAAAAAAAAATCTGCATGTTTTTAAAGTCATAAATCCATCCTTTGTACTAATTATTCCATATCCAAATCAAAGTCACAAAGTACGTAGCGCATGCAATTTACAGAATTCGGTAAGACCTAGCGATTCCTCTTTCAGAATATCATTTCTTTGACATGTCTCGAAAGACGTATGATAAGACAGTGGAAAAACCAACTTACCAACGATTTTTCCCTGGAAGCAAGGTTCAAAATGTTTGGAGGAACCTTTCTTTTCGATTACAACTCGATCCATGTCGAACACTCCTCGAATTCTTCCTTTCACTTTGATATCGGGGGTCTTGGTATCTGATACTACTCCATAAGCGGAACGAAAACTCTCGGACCCAAGTCTAAGGTTACAAGGAATGTATATAGCTGGCTGTTTACGCAAAAGGTCCTCCAAGATTTCCGCATCGAGGTAATCATTTTGCCTCGAAGGTGCCTGTGCAGTTAGCCTCTGTGTCCGAGAGGATTTGCTTAAGCGAAGATCGACATCAAGAAAAGCAACTTTTCGGCCATTGATATGGGTGACATGGTAACCCGTTGAGCTCAGGACACCGGAAAATGCTCCCTGTTTTTCCTGAGCTCGAGGCTTCTCTGCTTTGGACGTTCTTCTTCCTGATATCAGCTTAGCGGTCTCCAAGGAGGGATATTCTGCGTCCCTACCCTTGATCTCTGCACATTTCTCTACAAGTGCCTTGATTATTTCGTCCATATACCTTGGAAAGACACTTTCATCTTCATAGCGTTCGCGACAAAATTTATCGAAGAAGTTTGGAGTACCCCAAAGATCACTTGTGTCTTGAGAGAGAGTCCCATTATGGTGTTCAGTCTGGTAAGTTGTCTCATCTTTAATAGATGGGTCATCTCCTTCGGATTCGCTTCCTTCATCTAGCTCGTCTTCATCCTCCGAGGATTCTTTTTCCATGTTTTGTTCTCCTGTGGGAAAATCTGAGATCTCGTGTTCTCTGTCCTTTGACTTCCCAAGGCCTTTAGGGTTTTCACTTTCCTCGTTTTGGCGATTTACACTCTCTATGGGATTACACACTTCTTTCTCAATTTGTGCCATCCCTTTGGGAACAAAAGTAGCAGCCTGAGGATTTAAAGGAATCCCTCGGAGATATGCGTCCACTTGTTGAAGTAGTTCTTCATAGGATATTCCATACAAAGCGTCGCGATCGGCACATCTTCTGATATAGTCTCGCCAGTTGCCTCTGCATTCGCCAACTGTGTATAGGGATACAGGTTCTCCGACTACTGCTACCAGGGACTTTGCTCGAGTTATAGCGGTATTTAAAAGCGTTGCGTCAGATAAGAATTCCCAGTAATGTTGCTGATCGGAACCAGATCCTCCATTAGATCTTTGACAAGTTAGAAACGTGCGCACAGTGCTGATGAATACCGCTCTAAATTCTTTCCCTGCAGCAGTGAGAAAAAGACGAACATGTTGGACCTCGTTGTGCAGTATTTATGAAGTTCAACATTGTATTTGGCTTTTAAAAGGGGTTACTTAGGGAGAGGCAATCGGGGCGAAAAATGAAGTTACTAACGGAATGTTTCCAATTTTTAAGCGTACATGTACTAGCAATGAGATGACTCTATCATCAACTGCTTGCCATCTGATGCTAAGTTTTATTCCTTAATTTCTGTATTATACAAAGTACTAATAAGTTCTTAGTAAACATTTAGTTAAAAAACGAGCGATAAAGAGGAAGAATTAGGTTTCGACCACTCCACGGTCATTTTCAAGTGCAAGTTCATGGATAAAAAAATTCCGCATATATACAATTTCTGAAACAATGGAATGAAAGGTAAAGAGCTACGTCATGATTTGCATACGAATGATAAAAATAACAGAATGCGAAAATGAAGTGTAAATAAGAGGTGAAGAGAATGAAAGCTATTAGAAGTGTTAACCAAACAGCTTTGCGCGGATGGAATCACTCTGTTTAATTTTGGCTTAATGTCCCGAATAAAAAACATTTAAAAAATCAAGCAATCGGATTGTCTAAAGTTCTTTGCGATTTCACGTGGCTCGTTTCCATGTTGTTCTCTTACATGGTTACCGATTACCGGTCGTTTGTGTTCCTCCACACGTTGATGTAGCTGTCGAATCTGCATCACACAGATCACACTTAAAGAAATATACAACGTTTTTCTGATTGACAATTGGAGGTGCATTTCGTGATTTGTTGTCACTCGTGATGTCTTGAAAGTTCTCAAATTGCACAAGCAGTAGCAAGGGCGTAGCTAGGAGCAGGCCTTAAGCAAACATTCCATTATATTTCTGTTTGACAGTGGTTTTTTGTTTTACGAGACATCTGGTTTGTCTCTTCTACTGGGCAAACCTGCCCAGAGGGAAGGAGCACGAACAGGACTCGACGTCCTATGCAAGGTGTTCCACCCTACCCTATCCAGACCAGAAAGACCAGACCACAACACCGGGAACTACATGCCCTACTCTTTACGACAGGTGTGCGGGTTCTTTTACGTCCCACAGGATTATGAACATTGAAGGGTTGTGAGACGGGACCTCCGGCTTATCGTCCTTATCCGAGAAGACTAGAGAGTCTAACCGTTTGCAGATGTAATTACAAAGGCAGCACTTTCTCCTCAGTTACTTAAAGACCCTGAGTGTTGGTCCGGCCGGAGTTGAACTCACGACCTCCCGCGTGACAGTCCGTGCTCAAACAACTGAGCCACCGGTGCGCAGTGACCCCCCTCTCCCCCCCTCCCCCTCCCCCCCCCCCTCCATCCTTTGGAAAATCCTGGCTATGCCCCTGCGTAGGCGGGTGCAATCTTGTGAACTTTAAAACATCACTCGTGCCCACAAATCCCGAAATGCACTCGAGATCATACGATTTCGCATACAAAAACAATAGGCCATTTCCGAGTTCATACCTGCCTCCTCTTCAAAGCGAGTCTAAGTGCAAAGTTTTTGTTATGAAAATTAGTTTTCATTCATATGTAAAGTAGAACTAATTACCATCACAAAAAATCTTCGCACTTAGACTCGCTTTGAAGAGGAGACATACGTATACTCGGAAATGGCCTATTGAAGCCGTAAGATAAGTGACATACCCTGAATATTGTAAATACTCTCTACAGTGACTCCTCGAAGCTCCGCCTCATTTCTTCTAAGCAACATTCGAATAGTTTTAACCTAAGACATTTTAAATGTCATCAGTTTTCAGGGTTAAAAATTTCAAATGTTTAAAATTTTGCAAACAGTATGGGAAAAAACAAGAATGTTATTTTACGTGCCGAGCTTATAAAAGTTTGTCCCAAGAGCATAATTTTGGGATAGTTTACGTAATGTCCAAGTCATCGATCTAATTGTACTGTTGGCTTCCTAGAATAAATTGCACCAAATTGTATTACTTTGTTGTCATCATTTCCAGTGCATCCAAATTGAAATTATCCCTGTCATATCTAAAAGTGTATTCTTCGTGTTAATCTTTGTTTCTCCTGGGAAGGAATTCCTCGTAGACTTTGAGGGTTAGATGTTGAAATTCAAGATCGCTTTCAAAGGGTCATTTGTTGGTTTCGAGAACGCTTCTAATAGACTTGTTAATTCTTGACTTATGCATGCCTTGCAGCCCAATTTTAGGACCATCTCATGTACTCTCATACAGTTTTCTACTCTCACAATTTTGCATACCGATGACATAATGGCTATTGAACTACAAGGGCAGTATCCACAAAAGCCGTCTATCCTTTCCCAAATTTGACGTTTGCATTGCATTACGACGGTGGTGGGATATCCTGAAACTTTACCTGGGCATAAGAGGCGGATATGACCCCAATCTTGGAAAGATCTTTTTCACCCCATTCAACAGGCCAGTCATCAGAAAGTTCCTTAACTCTCTTAACAATTTCACTTGCTTCGGCTGAATTGACGTAGGAATTATCTCTCGCTTCCTCCAAGCCACAAACGGAAAAAAACATCAATGGCTTCAATCTTGGATGTGCGGCTTCCGTGCTGCAGGGGATAAGCCCTTCTCCATAAAAGTTATCGGAAGGAAACTGAAGGATTTCTGGATGACAACGGTAATTCTTCGTCAAAAACATCACGTTTTCCCGATACACTTCAGGTTTCATTTGATAGTAGTGATCGAACAGCCGCTCTGGAAGCGAGCACTGCAAGCCCCAATCTCGAGCAAAATGTGAATATACTTCTGGCTTCATCTAAAATTATGTACAAAAGGTGCAAAAGACAATCACATAACGTCAGAATATGGACGTTTGACGTAGACGCATTATGACAGCATTTACGACCTGAATACATGATATTTATAATCGTTTGCCTTACAAAGTTCACCTGACCCAAAAATTTTTTTGGTGAGCTTACTTCAAGGAAGTGTAATGAAAAATGATGTTAAAACGCCTCATAGCACTGATTAAGAGGAATAGACAATGTTATACACTCTAGTAATAGAACTGACGGCTTTGACTTCATCACTTAAGTCAGTGGTATTAAATAAAAAATTTTCTAGTGCAATGTTTCTTTCTTGTTTAAATTCCAGTAGAACTCCATCATACGAAGGAACATTTTTTTGCCGCAAATGGCCACGTTGCTCTCTGATCAGCCCTTTAATAAGACTTTCCTCTAACGATCTCCATTTGGAATCCTAAGTCGCTATATTTTATTTTTATTTACTTATTTATTTATTTTATTTATTTTATTATTTTTTGCATTCGACGAAGGAGAACGTATCCTAATAGTGTCAGTCTCGCGTTACGTTCTTTGAGTATCGATCATGATGCCGTCGATTTCAGCGTTTGGACGACAGGGCTGGCTAGCACACATGGCCTCGATCTCATGTTCACCGAAGTTGAGTCCTATTGAACTGGGTTAAAACATGGATCCAGCGCGAAAGTCTACTTATATTTCACAAAACTGATATTGCATTATAACACTTGTATTCCATATTAATTAATTGTTTTCAAAATGATTAGTAACAAGATAACAGTCTACAGTGTGATACCTTCATTACTGAGCAAATACTAGGAAAGGGTACAAAACGATTCTCCCCAAAATCTACAACGTCTTTCAAATGTCTAGCGATGACAAAACAGGAATCGAACGCACATCACTAATCCTTGATAATTGCTAGTTTATAAAACTAGCCTCGTTAAAACAACCAGCCCACGGAAATGTGCCGGTCGTAAGAACAGGGTGGTCGTTTGAACGGGGTAGCCGTTAATTCCACTATTTAAACCAGTTAAAGCACGTTAAAGCTTTAA
>NC_090890.1:7638968-7643968 GCF_036669925.1 Montipora capricornis
TAGCGCGATGGTTGCTAACAAAATTGTAACCCTCAAAGCTTAAGTCATTAACATTACTTTCTTTGACCCATGTCTCAGTTATGGCAAGAACTGAAAACTTATGATTTATATTGGCTAGTGAGTGGGCAAGGGCATCTTGGTTTTTAACTAGGCTGCGAGCATTTAAATGATTCAGAAACGTTGAATTTACTAGTAAGCGAAACTGGAATATTCGGATGAAATCGGAGTCCTCCTTTTTGGGGAGTTAAGTAGACCTACGCCCTGGGGTTGTCAAAGAAATTCGGATGTCTTTGACAAACCCAGGGCGTAGGTCTACTTAACTCCCCAAAAAGGAGGACTCCGATTTCATCCGAATATTCCGGTTTCGCTTACTAGTAAATTCAACGTTTCTGAATCATTTATCCTCACGTTCAGTCCGAGCTGTACCTAGGGACTCAAAACGCTGCGCTGCTGCAGCTCTAAGGAGTAGATTATGGATTTACTAAGCAATTTCCAGAAGCGCCCTAGTTTAGTTGCCTAGTCTCCTTCAGCTTAGAAGTCAGTAGAGCACCCAAACAATCCTGCTGGAGGGCATCGTTTCACAAATGCAAACCTTAATCATCACTTACGAACGGTTTCACCGTATTTCAAGTTAAACTACTTTAACCCATTCACGCCAAGAGCACCACCAAGTGGCGAGTAAAATCGTCCGGCGTTAGCCAGACAAAGTAAAATCTGCAAGTCTCCACTCTCAGGAGGGAAAGTTTAGTTAAACGGGGCAGTTTTTGAGTGGACCTAGTTGTTGTTCACCCATTTACACTTATACAACGCCCGAATTGACGAGTAAAATCTTTCGACAGAGTAAAATCTATGACTTGTTAAGTTACCTCGTGTGTCACCTGCCATGTACTTGGTTTTGGAAACAATAGGTTTCGTTGGGTAAGACCCAGCTTGTCAATTGCAGCATGCATTTCACAGAGGGGCTGTCGATTGAGCTGAAACTGTACGTCAACCAGGATTTTTTCACCGTCATTGTTCAGCTGAAGCTCAGAACAGATCCGGGACGACAATTTCAATACTACAGTTTTTCCTGTGATGTCTGCCCTTTCAACGAGTGCCTCGCACACCTTGGAAGAATTACTGCTTGCCAATCTAAGCCAAGCAGTCTGAATATTTCGGATGAGGAGTCGACCAGCGGCATAATCAGGTTGGGGGGCTCCATTCTCCTCGAAAGTGAGAACTCCAAATAATTCCCCTTTTTCAGCAAAAATCATTTCAGATCTTTTGCCACGCACACTTTTCTTAGTTTGCAATGGGACACTGCGAAGAATAAACCTGAGAAACAAAATTTTTGAAATCATGTACGAAATAAATCAGAACATTTCTTTTCAGTGTAGAAAACAAACGATCGTAGATGTTTTTCTCCATCTTAGAATCAAGTAACATTCGAGACTCCCTCTTTTAATCGGCGTCTTGGGTTTCAAAATCCGTTCCTTTTGCACTTCCATTCGAGGAAGCACAAAGTTATCATCTTGTCTCTTTGTCAAGTGTTATCCTCTGAAATAAAGTGGTGATGATGATAATGATGATAATGATGTTGATACAAGAGTAAATTAGATAAAGGCGTTCTTTTGGCATGGGTGCGCTCCCCAGCACAGTCACAAATGACTATATTTTTAGAATACCCATTCCCGTGAAAATTCGTTGTTGTCCCTGAAAAAAACATGTCAGAAGCCGTAACGCGCGACATTGCTTCTCCTGATTGGTTATATTGGCGACCCTTTGTTTGTCTTCACGCGCTATAAAAATAAATCCATTTGTGACTGTTCTGGGGTAAGACTGCAAATTGATAGAGAAACGCTCCTACCTAATTCACTCTTGCTTGATAATGGTGATGACGATGATGATGTCCTAATTGATAACGACGTGGATAATTAATAATAATTTTAACCATCCTAGTCTGGAAACAATGATTGGACCAAAAGAAGACGTGGCCTTGGTTTCAACTAACTAGGCAAATTGCACAAAACTAGTGTCAAGACATTTAACATTTACCTTGAAATGGCTTTTTTCATGAAGATTTCTTCCGTAAAAAGTAGTTGATGCATTGCCCTCTGGTAGTTTTCCTCGGTAAGGTTGACTTCAACAACTTGTGCTGAAACCACGTTTTCGATCCTGGAAGGCAGTTGATAGGTGGTTTCTTCAACTGACGCAGCGACTCTAGAGGACACCACAACCTCCACAGATGTCTCCGTCCAAACCTCTGGATCTAGTTTGAGTTCTTCACGAGTAGCTGAAATTGTGTCTAAGGTGTCCTTGTGAGCTACATCAACGTTGAAACCGTGCAACAAGTAAGGTTTTTTCGTCCCAAAATCAAACCTAAGGCACTGAGTAAACGTCCGATTTGGGATGGAGACTTTAGTTTCAAAGAGAACGGAAACTTCAATCTTCACTTGTCCTGATGTCACTCCCAGATCAGGTAGGGTGCACGACCAGCGTTCGTTCGGCTTCACAAAAACATCACGCTCGCCGTTTAAACAACCACTGACTCTAGTCAGTCGATAGCAGTTGTGATAGCGATGGGTGAGATCTACTCCTCTTAGCATGCCCACATCACGTATCTATAAGACACCAAAAACCACCCCTTGTGTTAGGAAAGTTGCAGGGATTAGAAATGAGATTAGGCAGCTGTCTTCCGTTAAATGAATGAATCCAATTGTATCTCTCAGACAGTACGTCTAGACGGGTGCTATGATTGGCCAATCATAGCGAACCATATTGTACAGTTCGACAAGCTCAATTTGTTGCTCAATTCAAACGTCCAGGGTTACAAATATCTCAAGAGGTTTTTATTTCACAGGAAAATGTTACGTTTTGTTCATTAACAGTCAAATTACCAATTCCGTTTCCTTCGAAAACTAAAGGTCTTGTTTTTATGAAGTGTTTTATCCATAGAATGTCCTGAATTGTCACTCACTATAGTTTTTTTTAACGGTTGTTTTTGTCATACTTTGTTTACGCAGTTTCAGTGGACCAGGTGTGCCAATAAAAGACTATACAACAAAAAGTGAATGCGCAACCTACCTCAAACGTGAGAGTAACTGTCCATTCATATTTGTCGCCTTTGTGAACACAACGAGGAATAATTTGCACTGCAGAAGGTTTATCACTTGAAATTTGTACACCAGGGAGACTGTAGACCATCTAAAGAAAGAGATGAACGAAAATACAGCAAAAAAAAGAGAATTAATGTGCCCCTAACCACACTTACGTCCACATATCCAAGCAATGAGATACAAGCCCAATTTTGACATTCAACACGAAGTGCCCCTTTAAGTCAAAGCATTTGTTACCTATTAAGGGTAACCAGGTGATCTGGTGACGTAATTTGGGGGACTGGGAAGAAACATGTTAACGCCGTATCCCATAACCGCACGCGGCCTTAGGTGTTGTTTCCAAACTTGCTACAGTATTTCCATCGCCAAAACTCAACAGATCATTCCGTGTCTATAACATTTCCTGTTACTGAATGAACATTCAAGTAGAACCGACGAGCTCTAACCTCGCCTCTGCCATGTTGAATTCGAGAATAAGGCCGCGCACGGTTGTGGGATTCGGCGTTAAAATTGTTCTCCCCAGTCTTCCGAATTACGTCACCAGATCACCTGGAATGGTTAGCGTAATTTTTAGCTTAGGGTAAATACAGCAGTTTATCCTTACTTGAGGAGTACCATTTGGGGACACTCTGTTGCGTTAATTGTCTGTATTCCGAGACAGGAGTGGTGCTGAAGGGGACACTTTTGGTGAAGCCTATTGAAATCCGCATGCAACTAATTACTTGTATTTCTGAACATATAGCTGCCTAACCAGGAGCACTAACAGCAAATATTTTTCTTTGCTGAGATAAATATATTCAGCGATGGCAAAAAATTCCAATTTTGTTTTTTCTGCCCCATGAAATTAAACAAAATCAGGTGCCGTTTGTCCAACTGTCGCAGAGGCTAGTCAGGTATATGGGTCAATTCTTGAGATAACGCTACAAACAGCTTTGCAACGCTAAAAATCTCTCAGAACTGGCGTGCAAAACAGCTTGTGACGTCATGTCAGAGACTGACCCATGCTTCTCACTAGCTCGGCCGTGGGGAAAAACGAATGCTACTTTTGTCAACATGCCGCATTTCATGCGGCATTTTGGAAGCGAAATCGCAACCACTTAATGTCTTATGGGGCTGATATTTCACCTTTGCAGAATTAAAACTTTTGAGGTTAGAGGCATTCAAATAATTTAACTTCTTTTTGGTTCTATGTTGGGTAAACGAATCGCTAGAATGCCAGACCAGGTGATTGAGAAAAATGACATGTCGAAAAAAGTTTCTCTATCCTTTGAAGATACCCTTTTCGTAAAGAGTCGATCATCATTGAAATACTTAGTCGACCTTCATTGAAGTTTTATTTCTTCGTAGTCAACTGTATGTGGTGAACAGTAAAGAGTTCACTTCAACATAAACTCTCTGCTGACAAGGATTAATTCAAAGGAAAGGAAAGGAACTTTATTTGAGTGCCTAGCCTTTTAGCGCTGAGGCACTAATTGGGGACACTGTAAAATGAAATCAACAAATCAACGCAAATCAAATGAATGTGAAAAGGACAGTTTTCCTCAAGTTGTGGAATCTTCCGCTCTGGTCACGAACACTGATGCTCTTTAGGACATCAGTTCTGCTGGGTTAAAACTATTTCTAATTTCATGACAGAGGCTCGTGCTGCGTGAATCATAAGCCTTCTGTGATTGTGATTGCAGTTCTAATAAAACCTTTGAGTCTTAGCAATGCTGAATATATCAGCTGTCTAGTCTTGCTCTGATGATTGTAAAATAAGTCTTAGCCATAGCGGAACTGTGCTTGCCTATCTAAATCCACCTCCAAAATACAAATAAAAAGTTTTGAGAAAAAGAGATTTTTGTACGGTGTTGGCTGCGTAATAGTAATGGAAAAAAATTATTTTGACACGGTGTTTACGTATTT
>NC_090890.1:7656468-7658968 GCF_036669925.1 Montipora capricornis
TTACTTTCCATAGGGGACTGGGCACTGGAACAAAATGCCGTAGGTTTCCAAAACTAAATACATATTAAACAAAGGCTAAGCACAGTTCGTTTTCTTTTACCATTTTGACTAATCTAATAGCTACAGTAACGAAGTGAAATCAATTTTAGCATAACCTATTGCCGTTTTTCATTTTGAGTTGTGTGGCCGTAACAAGTCACGTGACCTCATTCGTATACGTCATCCACATTAAAAAACAAACCTTTGTGAAGTTATATGTCTGCGAAAGTCTTAAGGCCTGGCCAAACGGTCGCATTATTTCAACGCAACACCTTGCAACATTGTTGCATGATGTTGCGTGTGTTGCACGGGGTGGCCAAACGGACGCAACATTTTCATCATTTTCAACGCAACATGTCAATGTTCGTGTGCCCCAGGCCCCTGGCGTGCAAGAAGTGGACCTAACGCGCATGCCTTAGCGCAACAATGTTGCGTGAACGAAGCCAAACGAGTACAACATCATGCAACATCCAAAATTTTGCACGAAAAATTTGACCGTTTTCAAATTTGATCCAACATCATCCAACAGGGTGGCCAAACGTATGCAACATGTGCCCAACAATGTTGCAAGATGTTGCGTTGAAATGTTGTGAGCGTTTGGCCAAGCCTTTAGGTTGTTATTACTAAACCGTCAGAAAATAGACCACCCCCTTACCTTTTTGTGCAATAATTTGGGGCCAGGTTGGGGCCCATGCCTTAATTTACTTGAGAACCTATGAGCTTCCGATTATTGGTTCGGATGCTCTACCATTGCGCTACAATTTGTAGATGACAGCTGTGGAGGTAAGCCCTTAATGAGATTCAGGTACACTTGTTAATGTTGTGGGTAAAGAACATAAGAACAGGTATGTTCGCACGAGATTGCTGGCCAAAAACAGATTAACGTAAATTGAGATGAAATAGTTCACCTTTCTTAGGCGCTGTTCCTCCATCTTCCGCTGTTTCTTATTCATCGGCTTGTGAAAAAAAAGGAAAATTGTGAATCTCGCCTAAAAATGTATACTGAGATCAAGATATTCTTAGACAAGTTTTTAATTAACATCTTGGCCAGCATGATATTATTGAACTCTGTTTTGGGGAGAAGGGATGGTACAGTGATAAGAGCACTTGCCTTCCACCAATGTGGCCCAGGTTCGATTCCCGGATTCTACGCCATATGTGGGTTGAGTTTGTTGGTTCTCTACTCTGCACCGAGAGGTTTTTCCCCGGGTACTCTGATTTTCCCCTCTCCCCAAAAACCAACATTTGATCTGATTTGTTCTGATTTCAGTTGATTTGTAGTCTCCCAAATTAGTGGAGCACTCGTGCCCGGCTAAATAATTTTGAGACTTAAATAAAATGATCATTTTTATAAAAAACCCTTATCAATCCGAAGGGTGATAATGATTTACGTGAGGCCTATGATCCACCCTGGATGGGGTAAGGGGTTCTTGAACGTCCCGAAACCTTTTGGGTGTATTTCATGTGACATAAAACGCTTTGCATGCAATTAAACTTGCAGTTGTTTCGTTTCCTCTGCTCTTGAAAAGATGTCAAAATACTATTTTTTCCGAATAAACAGATCTTCGTTTCAAGAAATGCTGTTCGGTTCCGAAACGCTTCCCGGGCTTTTGAGTCAGGGGCACCTGCCTTAGACCTGCAGATCCCAGAACACAACATGTTGGTGAACAAGATCTAACATGCTCAGACTTGTCAGTCTTCAGAAGGTATAGTTAAGGTAATTCCTTCGTATTGCATTGCGCATCCCTACTGCGCACGATTTTTGCGTCATTAACCTGCGCACATGAGCACGTGCACGTACAAAACGATTTCCCTCAAACTAAGCCCGATAGCGAAATAAATGCTCCTTTTCTCTCAAACGAGCACGGTGACCCCCGATTTTTTTTTCAGGTATGTGCTAAGAACAGTCTAATAAAAAACATATTTGAAGAAGAAAAAAAGTTTGATAGAAGAAGATGAATTTTTTTGGAAAACAGTTCCGTACTGGGTGTATTTTGGCCAAGGCGAGGACTTCAAGCTAACCACGGAACTGTCCCAAAGAGTGTACTATTCCCACAACCAGGAAATCAAAAACAGCGTAAAGAAAGCAATACTGTTTCGCTTTCAAGTAACCAAGACTTAATTCTGTATGAAGGTGATTCGAATTTTTAACACGCAACCAGTCAAAATACCCCATTTTAAGAGCCTGCTGACGCGTAAACAAGCACGGTGACCCCATTTTTTATTGCATTTTTTAAATGTTCATATCATGAATATTAATTATGCCAAGTTTCCAAGCAAGTTTGATAGTAGAACAATTTCAAGGGAATTACCTTAAAATAGCTTTATTTGACACATTCAAGTTTTATCAACAGAATTAGATACTTACGGGTTTCTTGTCAACCGGGACTGGCTCTTGGGAAAGAGAAGGACTGGACGTCTAAATATCACATGTGGATAACTTTTAGTTAATTTATGACTT
>NC_090890.1:7663968-7666468 GCF_036669925.1 Montipora capricornis
AATAATCTATATGAGAAGTTCCAATCTGCATATAAGAAACATCATAGTGTTGAAACTGCTCTTATAAGGGTCCAAAATGACATTCTGCGTGCTATAGACAATCACTGCTCTGTCATTTTAGTTTTGCTTGATTTGTCGGCAGCCTTCGATACTGTCAACCATTCTATTCTTTTGGAAAGACTGGCGACAAGATATGGCATTGGTGGAATTGCATTAGAATGGTTCAGGTCTTACTTGTCAAATCGTAAGTCTTTTGTTAGTGTTGAAAATGGTCTATCAAATCCTCATAGCCTTAATTGTGGAGTGCCACAAGGCTCCGTCCTTGGACCGATTCTCTTTATGTTATACACCTCACCTACTGGGGACATTGTCCGAAGCTATGACATCAATTTTCATCTATACGCTGATGATTCACAGCAGTATATAACATTTTCAACATCATCTATGTCTCAGCTGGACAATGCAAAATCAACACTTGAAGCTTGCGTTACCGAGATAGACAAGTGGATGGTGCAAAACAGTCTCAAGATGAATGGCGAAAAAACGGAAACTATTTTACTATCTTCTTCATTTCGTCCCAGGCCTTCTATTGACTCTGTAAGTATTGCAGGTCATGATGTTTCTTTTTCCAAAAAAGCTAGGAATATTGGTGTCATATTTGATGAGAATATCTCTTTAGATCACCACATTGCTTCCATCTGTAAATCCTGCTTTTTCCATCTAAGAAATATCTCTAAAATCAGAAAACACATTAGCTTTAGGGCCTGCGAGACACTTATACATGCTTTCATATCTTCATATCAAAACTTGACTTCTGCAACTCCCTTCTTTATGGCCTGTCAAAATCATCGCTTCAAAAACGACACCTTGTACAGAATGCTGCAGCTAGGGTGCTTACTTTTTGTCATAAACATGAACACATTTCTCCAATTCTGCGCAAACTTCACCGGCTACCTATTGAACAACGTATTCACTATGAGATCCTTCTACTCACTTTAAAAATTGTCAATAACTGTGCTCCCTCTTATCTCTCTGATCTACTCAAGGCTTATAAACCAACAAGGATTTTAAGATCCTCAGGCCTCAATCTTTTGTATAAGCCCTCTTACAATCTTAACTCGTATGGTAAGAGAGCTTTTTCCTGCGCGGCTCCTGAGCTGTGGAATAGTCTACCTCAAAATATTCGATCCTGTGCATCTGTTTCCATTTTCAAAAGCTTATTAAAAACGTGGCTCTTCAAACAAGCATATCCTGAATAATCAGTAATATAGACTCTGTATTAGATTATTGATAGTATTTTTATTTATTTTTACTATTTGTGTCTTATTATCATAATTGTTTTTAATGAACTATTTATTCAAATTATATAGTAATTAATATAAATATATTTTTACTCCTGTAATTGATGTGTATATATATTTAAATCATGTAAAGCGGTGTTGAACACTATGGATATTGTCGCTTTATAAAATAAATTTATTATTATTATTATTATTATTATTATTATTATTATTATTATTATTATTATCTAATTGACCTTAGTGAATTATTCTAGGAGTATAATTTAGGGAAAGTCGGGTTAATGGGATTTTGTAGCAAATAATGTTTTTAAAATTGGTTCTCTTAATCAGTGAGCGGTTTGACGATGGGTTTTCTTTCCAGATAGAGTTAGAAGTTAAAAAAAAATGTGCCTTGTGACTTTTGGCTAGAGAAAAACATGCTTTTGCCGAAACCAATAACAGAATATTGGTTACTCCACTGCAATATAATTCATTTTCACTTCGTTTCATCAGCAGGAGTCGCCGCCTTCTAGTTAAATCACACCACACCAATTTGAAAGAGTAACTTGACGCTTACCGGGCTATTTGCTTCCGAATGTAGAAATCTTCTATAAATGACAGCTGGTGCATAACATTCTTGTAATTTTCTGGCCTTAAGCCTTGTCCTTTATCAAAAAGTGGACAAGGCACCATTTCGTCTTCTCTCGGCAACTTGTACATGTCAAGCAAATAGTAATTGTTAAATGGTAGTGGCTGTTTGGGCTCAAACTTCACGATTTTTCGAGATCCATCATCCCAAAGAGTCCAATCCAAAGTCAACTTAGCCTTCTCTTCGCCATACTCTTGCCAAAATTCTTGACTTCCAACCTCGACGTTCATTTTTACAGCAAGGTGTGCAGAATCTCTCCCAAAATCCAGGACCAAAACTTGCGCGAAGTTTCCAAAGACCAGGGTAGAGAAGGTAACATTTATCTCCAATTCATAACTTCCTTTCCACGGGGGTAAATGAGGTTTCAAGGCATAGTGGAGATCATTTCTCAGAACATAGCTTTCTGGAAGTTTGACCTCCACCGGCTCGCCCGAACTGGATGGCACACTGCACTTGAATTTGGCACTTGAAAGAGTGTAGCATTTGTGGTGGTGTGGGAGGAGGACGACATCTTGTACATGGCCAGTCCCACGTGACTAGAATGAGAATTGACAGTACTAGTGTTATATTT
>NC_090890.1:7671468-7733968 GCF_036669925.1 Montipora capricornis
CGGTAATCTACTCCGGAAGTCGTATGTTCACTTCCTACTCAAGGAAGGGTTTTTCTCTGTCGTCCTTGGACCATTACTAGGGCTAACGGTCAGATAGGATGGATTACATGGAATTAAAGCTAGCACTTGAATTATACAGAAACAACCATCATAGTGATTAGCAAATAAAGTATGCCCCGAAATTTGGACATTCATAATGCTTTCCTTGCCAACACTATTCATGCGTCTTTGCACCTTGGCCCGCACTTGTTTTCTTTGAGCTTGCATCTTTGTTGGCATCTCTACGTTATCCAATGTGAGTCCACAGTTGGCTGTAGTGTTAAAACAGCATCATCTTTAATCGAATCAAGTCCTTTTGCTTTCTCCTTTTCAGTGTAGTTTTGAAGTCCTAAGATTAAGCGCCCTTCAAGAACGTTAACGGCATTGACCCAGTATTTTTAGCCAATTTAAGTGTTGTTTTCAATAACGTTTTACTCTAGGCATGCGCAGTATGCGTCAACATATTTCATGCTGTAAGGCCTACCATGTATGTGCCACGACTATGGAGAAAATCACTCGTCGAAAGGAAAGTGAATGTCTTATTTTTTAATATACCTTTTTTTCGATCTTCTTCCCAAGCTATTCTTTCGTTTTCACCATGTGCAAAGGTGCACTTTTGCCCTCCGGAACAAGTCTGTCTGCGTTTGAATTGCCAACAGAGTTGATAGGAGCCCAATACCCAAGTCGGTCTTGGACGAATTGCACTTTTAGCAATAGGCAGTTTATGTGCCTGTGTTTGACGGGATGAAGACTTGGTGTAATCACTCATTGAACCTCTCTCAATGTCTGAAAACGTAGGCATCTTAGGGCGATTCTGCGGATTTGCTCGATCACGTACATCACCAGGACAGGTTTGTATGCTACATACACTACTGGCGTCAGAATCATTGGCTAACTCTGGATAGAAAGGAAAGAAATATAATGAAGTTTACAAAAAATTGTCAAACTGTCTTTAACCTCTTTTACCATTTATGTCGCAGAACTACCGACATACTAACTGCGCCTTTCAATAACATGCGGACTCTAAAATTCAAAGCTCAATCGGCTCCTCCCAGCCTCCGATTATATTGTCTGAATTGTGCTCAATGATTTGATTTGATTACTGTACGCTCGAAAATAGTCGGAAGCTTGGAGTAGCCGCCGAACATTTGATTGATGGTTGCGAAAAACGCATTTGTCGGTTGACCTTTGAATTTAGGAGTCCGCATGTTATTGAAAGGCGCAGTAAAGTCAAATCCGCACAATTTGTTTGAAGTAGACTAAATTCGCGATGGTGTGTCCCATGGCCGACATGAAGACAGGAATGGATCAATCCCCTTCTTCAAAGCATTTTTGAATGGTAAAGAACTTTGGGAAATTTTCAAAGGAAAACAGCAGAATAAGATTGCTACAGGAAAGAGAGTTATCTCAGCAAAGAAAGATATTTGAAGTTAGGGGAACCTTAATATTTTTAACACTGTTCAGTCATCAGTTGGAGGTAGTGTGGCCCAGTGGTTAGGGCGCTTGCCTTGAGATCCGGAGATCCCGGGTTCAAGATCCTGGTAGTCCCTGGTTCAACTTCCCAGCTGCACTTGTAAATAGCCAACTGGTTTGCCTCCGGCCAGTTGGGATTCTTAACAGTTGTTGTTGTTATGTTCCGTCGCTTCGTTGTGTTTAATTGGCCCTGAAGAGCCCCTATGGGGAGCGGTCATGTATTGTGTGTAAAACATCTTCGAAAATCCCCGGATAATTTCTGAGGGACAATATTTGCGAACTGTCAGATGATGAACTGATTCTGAAGCTGCTGACGTCGGTTTTTAAAAAGGAGAATAGTGCTTTCAACAAGGAAACACCATCAACCAGCGGATTCGCGTTAAGAAAGACAATTTGGGATTTGCCCAGTGGATAGCACCACTATATACAATGTTAGTTCTTCTTTTCGTTCTTAATTTTATCTGAAGAAGGCCGAACGGCCAAAATGTAACGATGGCCAGTCGGAACAGTTCGGAGGCCCTCCCAGGGGTTTCGGGAAAAAAACAACATGGATAATTAGAACCCAGGAACAGGGGGGATAAGGACGACAAAACATCTTAGGGAACAAGGGAACATACTAAACCATTTTAGGGATCAAAAAGCGGAGAACAACTAGTTTGGAAGTAATTTCGGGAATACGGGAGCACAAGCAAATTTTTAAAGGGAACTGTGCAGGGAGAAAAAAGGAAAGAGAAGAAAATAAACCAATTATTATTTGTAAGCTTCAAATAACAGACTATGAACAATGACAGGAATAAACTATAAATAAAATACAATCATTAGCATCCGGAGATAGATAGAGCGGTTTTGAAATGAGTGTCGTAAACCAAAAGCATAGTAATTACTTTAACCAATCAAAAAGGACGGAAACAATCCAGTAAGCCAATCAAAACTCGAAGTAATTACACGTAGCCGACACAAAAGGCGAGAAAATATGCAAGCGCGAGCCACAATTGGTTTTGGTTTCACTTCTGATTGGTTGAAAAAGTGGCGCGAAAACTTTGAACCAATCACTGAGTAAAGTAGATGCAAAACCAAAGTAATTCGCTAATTACTTTCGACACTCAATTGAAAACCGCTCTAAGTACGAGGATCACTTGTATCTTGCGTCCCCACTTCAAATATTCGGATAATAAAGTTACATTTATTAAATTGGTTGTTTCCCTTGGAGGCATTTTAAGGCCACAAAAAGCACAAACAAATAAACCAGTGATATAAACGAACATGAAATATTTAAGAATCAAGACTTTTTGCGGGAGGCAAACCAGTGGCTTTGGAAGCGAAGCCGACAAGTTAACAGAGACCAACCCCTTTTTCACTAAGATGGTGCGCTAAAGACCGATCGACGTTATTCATGCACTGGTAACCGGCTTCAGTGGTGATGACCACCGATGGACGTGCGGTCGCCCGAGTTCGAAACCGCCGGAAGGCTCGAATTGTGATGTCCTATTGTGATCACTGCCGGGCATTTAGTCTATTTAAGATCTTACCCGGCTTCCAGGCATAAAGCCACAGCGTTCATTAAAAGCTTTAGGTCACCTCGATTTCCCGATTATCTTCCCAATATCTTCAATAACAAGAGCTTACCGTTTATACCATAAATTTGGTGAAAACGGAAAACAGGCAAAAGCCGGAAGGCGCACAATATTGCGTGAGGCTCAAAAACTTGAATTCATTCAAGGCTTTTGATCAAGGCCATTGCCCGATATCTTCAAGATAAAGATCTTACCAACTGTTTATACCACAAAACATATCCTAATCAATGATGAACCAACCTTTGTCAAGAATAACAATCAAAATGATATTCGTATTTCCTGATGCTAGCATAATCAAAGTCGAATTTTTATGTGACGGATAACAAGATTAAAATGAAAGATAACACTGACATGATTTTCAGAGTTCAGAGACATTCTTTTGTCTGGGATTATGATGAAATTCAAATTAGATACTACTCATCCAAACATGACAATTTCAGCACGAACTACAGCATAAAGAACAAACATACATGCAAAAATTGATTGATATTCAGTTATATTAACCACTGAACTGAATTTAGATATTTCATCTACACGACGGAAGAGGTAGCCGTGTACTTTCTTCATCTAGTTGCAGTCGCGAATCACTGGAAATTTCAATTCAAGTTCCGAAAACTTGAAGTGAATAGAAATCAGGGAGTCCGCGTGACAAAGTAGATATACATGTCTGATGATGATATGACCGCCAGCATGAAGAGTGAGATGGTAGCATGGGCTAAACACTGATCGACGATATTCACTACGTACATAGGGAATTTATACATAGCTGCATGTTCGATATTTATTCAATTCAGCGTCGCATTGCCACTTTATCGACATGATTATAACAAGACATTACGGAAGTCTCAAGTCGTTTAAAAATCAACACTGCAATTTCGACAACCCGCCATGACTCGATAACACCGATAATTCTGTGTTCTAGTCCTACCAAGCAATGAATAGATGTTGGTTTTTTCTTTACGTCTCACGGCATTTATAAACAGGTTTTGTAAGACGAAGCCAGCAGACGGTTATGAATACAAATTTCGACGTTTCAAAGACAATGATACAGGTCAGTTATATTTTAAAAGCAGTGCAGGGATCATTTCAAAGAGGAAGAGCTAAGAACGTCCGGCCAAGAAAACCAAGCACATAAAGGGTCTTTGCTTAACCGTTTAAGGTGCATTTTGCATGGCAGTGTATGATAAATAGCAAAGCAAAACAATAACCAACAAAATGGTGAGGCTAAACACCCGAACAGGGCCCGAAACGTTCCGAGACTTTTCGAGAAACAATTAATCTCCTGGGCCCCTTTTCTCGAAAGTCCCAATAACTTTTCGGGTGTCACAGTCCCCTCTGTAACTTAAGAAGGGAAAGGTTTTAAGTAATTCTCAAAATCATTTTACTTTTAGTTATCTTGCAAACATATTAAAAGATCAGCTCTTTAAAATTCACAAATGACTTTTCCGGCCGCAAAAGCTATCTGAACTTATACTTTTGAGAAACGGGTGAATCACACAGTCACCAGGACCTGTCACTTTTAGGGCCGAGGGGTGTCACAATTTCCTCTGTTTCTTAAAACATGTCTTAAAGAATGGAGAGCTCAGTTTGGCCATTAAAACTCGAAAATCACTTTCTTTCGTTACCTTGATTTTGCATGTTGAAAGATTAGACTGTCAATACAAGCGGATGGCAATTTCGGACTGAAGTGGCTTTTCTTACGCGAGAAAATTTTCGGTACTCTCAAAAAGCGGCTCCAGCCTCGAGACTTGTCGGATTATTTCTGCTGCCATAAATCTCTTTGTAGAACGCAGTTCTTTAGTTTATCCTGTCTTGAAAATATTTTTCAAAGACCTGATTTATATCACAGTTTTACAGACGTCTTATAATTTCATCATTTTCACAACGATTGAACCCGACACTGAGGAGCCAGAAGGTTCACAAGACTGCGTGAGGCCGAAAATCTTGAATTCATTACACAAAGTGTCTAAATGGCACTGTTTAGCGCTTCGGTTGTAAGCCAGTCGCTCGCAAATGCTATCTCTCTTCCTTTTAACTCTTCCATCTCGTCCAAACACGTGCTTTATGGCTGTTAGCGATTTCGGCGCCCGAAAAAAAAAAATCATTTGAAACCTGACTCTTCCGGTTCAATTTTCCCCACTCCCCGGGCACAGAAGATAGTAAACTGCCTAGGGTTTGCCCGGGGGGGGGGGGGGGTGTTAAAGTTCGATTTGATCGTTATATTAGCTCTATGGTTAAAAATGCCAATGGCTAGCACCTGGCCTCACTGGTTATGAGCAGCGCTTGACGTGCGGTACCGCCTGGAGGTTTAAGTTTCTAAGTCTCACTGCCGGGCATTTTGTCCATTTAAGTCCTTGCCAGGCTTCCGGGCATAAAGCCACAGCCTTCATTAAAAGCTTTTGATCACCGCGATTGCCCGATATTCTCAAGAGTAAGAGCTTACTGTTTATACCATAAATTGGTGAAAACAGAAAACAGGCAGAAGCCGGAAGGCGCACAATATTGCGTGAGGCTCAAAAACTTGAATTCATTAAAGGCTTTTGATTAAGGCCATTGCCCGATATCTTCAAGAACAAGATCTTACCAACTGTTTATACCACAAAAACATATCCTAATCCATGATGAACAAACATTTGTCAAGAATAACAATCAAAATGATATTCGTATTTCCTGATACTAGCATAATCAAACTCGAATTGCTATTTGACGGATCACAAGATCAAAATAAAAGATAACACGGACATGATTATCAAAGTTCAGAGACACAGGAGACACTGTTTTGTCTGGGTTTGCGATGAAATTCAAATTAGATACTACTCATCCACGTGGACATGACAATTTCATCACGAACTACAGTACAAAGAACAAACATACATGCAAAAATTGATTGATCTTCAGTGATATCAACCCGCACTGAACTGAATTTAGAGATTCCATGTACCCGAAGGAAGAGGTCGCCGCTGAAGTCGAGAATCACTGGAAAGTTCAATTCAAATTCCGAAAACTTGAAGCGAAAACAATTCAGGGTGTCCGCGTGACAACTTAGCCATGTCTCATGATGTCATTCAAGACCGCCAGCTGAACAGTGAAATAGCTTACCTAATTTCATTGTTGATCCAAAAGAAGAGAAGGAACGAACATCAATTTTCATCACTTTTAAACGAAGCAATCCTTCTTAAAATAAACCTTATGAATCTATTTCTCCTAAGGAATGAAATACTCGGCCCTTCCATGTTCTGTCATGCGAGAGAAACAAAAATATTTTTGTCTATGGATGATGGCTGGTAATGGCAACATGATGTGATTCCACTTTGCTGTTCGTTAAGAAAATGAAAGCTTTAATAAACGGTTTCAATTGAACATAACCTAACCGTCTAGAATAAAGAAACCGCAGCTGTGCGGAGAGTTTTCTCGTAAAAAGAACAAAAATAATTTACCAATCAGAACGCACACTCGATTTGCATGGCTATAGTTTCTTCAATTGCGGCGAAGCTAAGAAATCAATTTATGCAAGGCGAAGACTCAAATCCAAATTATGGATTTTTCATGGATATATTGTAATACACTCTGTGTCATTTTCATTAGTTTTGCCCAGGCAGGTACAGGTTTCCCTTCTTTTTAATTCAATTCAAAAATATGTTGCGAAGATGCTAATATAAAACTAATTTAAGGTTGCCTTATGGAGATAAATTAAACCTATGGTCTTACCGATTTTTACACGCCGATCTTTTCTTCACCGATCTCTGCGGGAGCCCGGTTATAACAAGGTTTTTTCCCAGTACCAGCAGACCGAAATTTGTGTTTTCAAAGCTGAAGAACAAAGGCAACATCAATAGGCCATTTCAGAAACGTGAGAGGACTGGGACGAGTTTGGTTGTTTTCCGTTTGTTTATAAAACTAAGACATTCAAATGAAAGATCAACCAAGTTTCAGAGTCTTTACCAAGAATAGATGTATTTAGAGGAGGAAAATGGTGAAATAATATATCTTCAAATATCACCTAAAATAGAGAGTTTGTATGGAATGGGTAGACAGGCCACAAAATTATAAGGGTTTGTATGGGATTTTGCAACTTTTGCAAGTCTCCCATTTGGCCAATTTTCCGTAGAAAACTCTCAAACTTGGCTGGATAGCTTTTCATTTGGTAACATTTCAGTTGAAGAGTTAAGATTTTCAATCTAAGCAAGTATGAGAAACTCGTTCCAGTCCTCTCACGTTTCTGAAATGGCCTATGAAAGGAGACTCACATACGTACCGAATCCGCTGACCATGTAACGACGCCGATGAACTCTTTTTGGCAATACTTTCTTGGGAAGCTTAGAGACCTGGCTCCAGACCGTTGTTCAATTCTGCTGTTCATAGTAACATTTCGACAAGATAATTACAAAGGTCAGGAGCTCATCAAGAGGAGCCTCTATATCCTCTAATTCCTTGAGTCAACCCTTTCCCGAGTAAATTTTTTTAGGAACAGGTTTTTCCCGCGAAAAGTATCATAACTCCCTTGACGCTGAGATAGCTCTGTTTTGATTGACTTTTATAACAGTGGGCGTGCTGAATGTCCCAAGGGAGATTGGCTTTTACAACAGTGAGCGTGCTGAATCTCCCAAGGGAGGTGTTCTATAAATAAATCTACTCGGGAAAGGGTTGACTCCGAGGCCAAGTATGGGAGATAGAGGCTCCTCTTAATGAGCTCCTGCAAAGGTTTAATGAAAGTCTCGTGTAGGTCATGATTTGAACTATCAGACATCATATCCAAGACCTTTTTTACCAAAATTATTTTACTTTGAACCCCGGGGGGTGGGGGACTTGATATATCCCTGGGTGGGGAGGTGCCGGCGCGGCCCCTCATACCCTGACCGTGTTTAAGACAAATATCGCTGATTTTCCTACTCTGTTTAAGACAGAATTCCGATTTTTGATACCCTGTTTAAGACATTTAACCCAGTTTAAGACAAAATTTGATAAATCGATACCCTGATTAAGACAAAAAATGATAAATTCGATACCCTGTTCAAGACAAAAATCCCGAAAAACATACCGTGGCTGACCGCACGTCCCCATTAAGGCCTTGTAAGGGAGTATCCCTCCGGGCTTTGAACAGAGTTGCAGAACGATGTTCAAATAGCAAGTATTTCCCCTTCGGATTCAGTCGGAGGCTTTGATTGTAATAATTGAGATCGCTGATCACAAATGAAATTCGGACAACCGAGTGACCATAAATAAGCAAATCCACTTGAAAATATCGGAGCACAAGAGAATTATCGATTTTCTCAAAGATTTCAATTCAGTTGAAATGAATTTGAAACTGTCTGGGTTGAAATAACTAACACTAAAGCTATAACTAGTTTGTGTTGCTGTACCTATAGGCACACCTCCTTCAATCCAGCACTGTTCAATGAACATCGTAAGTCAACGTTATTAGAGAAAAAAAGAGCATCTTCATTATGGTTGATTTTAATATATAGATTAATCCAAGCCTAAAAGCTGAGTTCCCGTTTCAAACCCTAGAAAGCAGCATAGTGTTTATGGAAATAATTATGCTTTGGCATAAAGTACAAAATGAACGGCGTCATTTACAGTGATCAAACAGATCAAACACCTAGGAGCTGACAACAGTAAACAAACAAGCCTTGCAAACAACTAAAATTGAAATTACACGCACAGTAATCTCTTCTACAACATTTTTCGTTTGACTGACAATCTTTCCTCCCTCTCTCTTCTGTTCAGAGCAAAAGCAAAAATCTTTACTAATTAAAAGTCAACCTAAAGTGAAGGAAATTCACTTTCAAAGTCAAAGAAAGCCGCTCACAACTGGACACCAATTTCACACAAGAAGCCTATAAATGTGATTGTTGAAACATGTCAGAATCTTTGTCAACACGGAATTACAAACGTTTTCAGGCCTTCTTCCTTTTTTAGCTAGTTTTACAAACTATGTGAGGCAGCGAGGCATATAAGCTTATTATTAAAGAAGGAAAACCTTACTAAACGTACCTGAAAGCTAACAGTTGTAAATAAGTGTTTTGTCTCTCGCTCTATTTCTCTGAGCTTTACGATGACTTTCATTAATTTTTTTCTTCTTCTCCTTCCTCGGCTTCTCTCCAGGATTTCTTCGCTTAAACTTCTCAAATTTCGTCGCCTCTTCTCCCGTGCTCTCTCTTTATCCCATCGCCTTTCGCTAATATGATTTCTCACCAGAAAAACGCGGGTTGCCAAATGCAACGCAGCCACGCGATTTCCCGCCAAGGAAAATTGCCTGAACATTCCCGTCCCCAGAGGCTGTCCTGCCTCCCCACCTCCACCCCGACAGTCTGTACGGGCGGACGGACAGACGCACGTACGTGACGTGATAACCAAAAGTTCTCGCATGGAGTAGATTTCCCAAAAAATCTTACCCATAGTGCTCCGCTGGCGCGCCTCCGCTATTAAACTCAGGGTACTAAATTGTGAAAGCCATCCTCAATTCAATGATTTTCTATTAATAATGGTTAATTCTTGTCTTCTTCCCTATATTTTATAAGTCATTAAACTTAAACATTGAGCGGGTAAATATTCAAGATGTTCAAACGGTTGACTCAAACCTGTAGGCATCTTCTCAAAATTGAGGTTCTATGTTAAAATTGATATATTAATAATGCTTTGTTATTCACTAATCTACCCCTTTCCCACTTATCGTATTCAAGTTTGGGGTATGGTATACCCAACCTATCTAAAGTCAGTGACCACCTTTCAAAAATGCGCTCTCTGAACTAAGACTTTTTTTTTTGACACTGAAACGCATTCAAAACCATTTGAACCATTTGTAAGTCTCTTAGTCTTCTAAAATTTCTGATATAATTCATCTTGAAATTCTTTCTTTTGTCTATCAGTGGTTTCATAAACTAAGACCTTCATGTTTTGTTGATTATTTCAATCCAGTATCCTCCATTCATTCATATAATACACGTCAATCACAGAATGATCATCATAATCTGTTTCATGGTAAACTGAATCGGTTCATACTACACAATATGGAATTCGTTCTCTCCACTGGTACCAACCTCTGGAATTCATTGTCAGTTAATGTTAAGCAAATCACTCCTTTTTCTAGATTTCGTCAAAATATCAAGAATTCTAGGACTGATTGTTATGATAGGTAATTTTCATAGTTTTCACGATACATTATCTTGACCGCGAAATTACAAGATGTTCAAACTTTCTCCCAGCCCTTTAGCGGTTACGTAGGCTTCAAAAGCTTGGTTACCTAATTGAGCCTGGTTACAATCTCCTACAGGTCTCACAAGAATGTAATCCTAAAACAATTTCCGAGCGGATGATGCGTAACCACGTGATATTCGGCCCTTCGTCTTGTTCACGTTTTAAGGACGGTGCCCACTAATTCAAAGGTATTTTTGTCCCGGTTTATGATTATGCAGATCTTAACAAGTGTTATTGAAAAGGCAAAAAGAAAATTGGGGGTAACCACGCATTTTTCAAAGATAATTGATGAATAATATTTGTAAAAAGCTTTAAAATACAAAGCAATGTATGGCATTCTTTTCCACATTGAAGCTTAATTATCTCTCAAAAATGCATGGTTATCCCCAATTTTCTTTTTGGATACCAAGAGTACTTACTAAGATCTACTTTCTCCGGACAGTTTTAAACCGCGCAAAAATATCACTGTCTTGGTAAGCATCACCGATAGGAAACCCGAGTATCTCGAGATGCGCAGAACGTATGCGCAATAACATTAGTAGGCACCGTCCTTAAAATAAGACAAAATAGCCCCACAACACAACTGAATCATGAAAACAGCTTCTGAACCAAGCGAACAACCATTCGTAGAATTTCAAAGTTAGTAGATTTTTTTAAGAATGTTCTTTTTTCGTTATGGGTAACCAGTTTACTAACTAGCCGGCGACTAAGTTAAAAACTGCTACCGATTCACGCTCGCTGATTTGTTGTAAATTACACGACAAGGTACCAATCTCTTAACGTTGTTTCCGCCGAAATTTGGGCGGCCGGCGAAGAAAAGCCCTGGGAACAAGATCGCCAATCTCTGAAAGAAAGATATCAGCAAAAAACTGCATGTTATTGCGTGCATGCATGCATTCATCATGCTTGTTCAGAAATTGTATTACTACCTTTCGCCTGCTGAAAAAGCTCAATGCTAGTCGTCAACGGTAGGAAATTGGTTCAATAAAAAGGAAATCTCGCTTAACACACAAGGTGATATTGAAAGTCAGTTATGCTGGAATAGTGTATGGAATACTTTCTACTAATTTTATGCGCTGATGTCAGGAAGGATTTTGTCAACGAAACCATGTTTTAACCTTGTGTTTATCTCTTCGATACTGCAAACTCTTGGCTCCTGTGAAGATCTTCTAAAATTTCTTTTAAAATGTTCTTTAAAACTTCGGTAAAAAGACTACAAAGACTGACCCCACCTTTTTAGCTGTTGGGTTTAAGAATAATCTTTTAACAAAGGCATTGAAGAGGCTCGACATAGAGCGAAATTAATCTGCCAAAACCTTTTTTAATACTTCTTCTTTTCACCGAAGTTTTAAAGAACATTTTAAAAGAAATTTTAGAAGATCTTCACAGGAGCCAAGAGTTTGGAGTGTCAAAGAGATAAACACAAGGTTAAAACAAGGTTTCGTATTGTATGGAATGCAACAGTCAAAATCAACACAACGGTGGTAAGAAACCAAACTGAAAGAAGACAACCCATCGGCGTTTTAAAAAGAGAAGTGTAGTTGACTAACAATTTGAGTTTTTAATTTTTTAATATCTTTTTATCAAATTCCAAAGAAATTTTTTTCTCTAGCTCCTTTTATTTCTCCAAAATATTTTAAAAGTTCATTGAAGATTTTCGTACATCTCCCGTTGGTGCGGGTGGCTTCTGTTACAATATACAAAGAGCGTTCTGACTCAGGTCGAAGCGAGTTAAAATGTACGAGTACAAATTGCCTCAGAAACCTTTAACAGGCGCAGTAGACGCAACTGCTTTCTTAAATCTGGAATAAAACAGCTAACCCCAACGTTAAACATTACTGCATATTTTACTTCACTTACTGGTACCAGTTGGTAGTTAGACACGACTGCATGCTAAGCTTCAACCCTCGGGTCACATCTGCATTCATTGTATAGCTCGAGCTCCTTATTCCACAATTTTGCCGGGAGGTAGAATATTGATGCTCTTTTTGAAACTCACAGAGTCAGTCAGAATTAGGTTGCTAGACTGATTTCCCGCTCACTGCGTTAACAATTTGAGAGTGGCTACAATGTCTTCTTTAAAAAAGATTAAAACTTTTGTTCTTTTTGCGTGAGAAATGAAAAAAAATTATATGAAGTAGTGTCATTAAATACTTTAAATTCCTTTTAAAATGTCTTCAACATTTTTTCCTTGACATTTAAAAAAGTTTTGCATATATTCATTTAATCCATTATTACTATAAACGGCTACAAATTGTCGTAGGGTAAAAATAATGACACGCTAGCTCTGTCCGCTTTGAATTGTGACTTGACAACAACGTGCTTTTTCATCAAGGGAAAAATCAGTTCTTTGGCCAGTGAGATTCCTCTACCAAGCATTTCTTTTCCTCGTAAAATGTCAACAACTTCTCCCACATAGGATGATGCTTTAACAGATGCTTATTACCTGCGGAGAATTATATAAGACAGTATCATGCCAGAAGTGATAACCGTTTCATTTCCATCTAATTAAGTCAATTATTCCCGCAATATAAGAGAGCCGGACACCACACCATACAACGTTTCAGCGAAGATCACTGATGCACAAACTGACATTGGTATTGTATCTAAGAAAACGGCTTGCAAAAGGCTATTTCCACTGAACTGATTGCCTGTTTCATAGTGAGACTTCTCAAATGAAAACTAACTTTGACTTGCATTAAAATGCACAACTAGTATCTCTTTGAATGGCCGGTTGTGTGTTCTCGCTTTGAAACAGAGGCAAACCGCATCTGGAAATGTGCAATTAGATCGTGTTAACGCCCATTATGTACAAGAAATGGCGACAAAGTCAGCATGCTTCAGTTAATATTAAGGATTCCTTCATTTCGTTGGATGACCTATCTGTAGCGGAAATCTTAATCCGTTTAGGAGGATGCTGGAAATTTTTTTTTATTTGACGCATAATACCGATAGTTTTCTTTCTTGTTTCTTTCGATAGGGAAGTGTTATTAGGAGCAGGAGGTGGACTAGTTCTACGATTACTCGTTTTTTTTTTCCCTGTTGCCCGCGTCATTATCAGACAGATTCAATTTTTGGTCTTAGCTCAAACAAATTTAACAACAACACAGCCAATGGATTCAGTCCAACCGCAACTTAGGGCTTGGTGCTTGAAGGTGATCAAAATTGCGAGAGTTATAAAAATCACAGTAATAGACCAAATCGACCATTTCAATGTTGTATCCAATTCAAATCTCCCGGGGTTAAGATTCTTTGTGTATTGTATTTGGAATTCTAACGTGGAAGAAAACGTTTTAGAGGAGTTTTCAAATGACTGTCGACAGTAATTACGCGATTGCAAATGCTTCGCTTAGTGATTGGTTCAAAAATCTCGCGTCAGGTTACAGCGGTTTTCAGTTGAGTGTCGTAAAATAAATACCGAAGTAATTAATTCAACCAATCACAGCAGGTGCAAACAGCGCAATGAAACAATTTAAATTCGTAGCAATTCAATGTAACTTGCTGAAAGCGTGGGAAAAATCGCGCATAAAAGTCGCGATTGGTTTTGTGTGTCCTTCCGTTGATTGATAAACTGGCGCACGGTTTTTGAACCAATCACCAAGCATAACAAAACCAATCGCGACTTCAGTGCACGCGCGATTTTTTCCGCGCTTTCAGTGGCAAGTTACATGGAATTGCTACGAATTCGGATTGGTTCATTGCGTTGTTTGTATCTGCTGTTATTGGTACGAATAATTACTTTGGTATTTTTTTACGACACACGAAAACCGCTATATTCCCAAAGGGTAAAATAGTGAATTAATTGATTTAGCCCATTGTGACATAAGACTTAAATTAACTATCAGTGGGTGACGTGAAGTGCTAATTTTCTACCCATATAAACCATGTGAGCGTTAGCCCTACTACATATATGGAAATGAGCCAACACAAGGACAGAGAAAAACTCTGACCAGGGTGCAACGTTTGCAAAAACGTAACCCTTCCTTTCCATTGGGACATAATACACATAGTTAAAAAAAAGAGGTAAAACGAGCGAGATCTTCTTTTCAAGGGTATTTACCAATAATGCAAAGTCCTTTTCGAGCTCGTGTGAGGCCGACGTTCATTTGATGCTCATCCGTTAAAAACCCCAGGTGTTCTCTGAGCCAATGTTTGGAAGGCTCTGGATCGAGATCATCTGTCTTCCCAGAACGAACCAAGGACAATATGACGTAATCCCATTCACTTCCTATGGCAGCAAATATTACTAAAAGTTAGAATTTGTATTATAATAATAATAATTATAATAATAATAATAATAATAATAATACAGACGATACCTCTGATGCAGTCAGTTAATTGAACTAGCTCTCCAATTGTTGATGAGGACCTTGAGGACGGTGCCTACTAATAGGCCAATTCGGAAAATACCATAATACTCTTTGTTTGTCCCCCCAAATTTTGCATAGACATTGTTTCAAGTTTCTCTTGGGACGTACAATGGTCCCAAGAGAAAACAAAAGCAATGATGCTTATTCAAAATTTTGGGGGACAAACAAAGAGTACTATGGTATTTTCCGCAGTGGCCTATTCAAAGTATTTTTGCGCGGTTTACTGAATATGCAGGAAAAGCAGATCTTAACAAGTATTATTGAAATCCAAAAAGGAAAATTGGGGGTAACCTCGCATTTTTTGAAGATAATTAATCAACAATATTTGTAAAAAGCTTTAAAATACACAGCAACGTATGGCGTTCTTTGCCAAATTGAAGCTTACTTATCTCTGAAAAATGCGTGGTTACCGCCAATTTTCTTTTTGGATACCAAGAGCACTTGCTAAGTTCTGCTTTCTCCGCATAGTTTTGAACCGCGCAAAAATATCCCTGTCTTAATAAGCAACGCCGATAGGAAATCCGAGTATCTCGAGATGAGCAGAACATATGCGCAATAACAATAGTAGGCACCGTCCTTAAATAACGGGTCAACGATTATCGTGAGATTTCACGATATCAAGAGTCCATTACCCAATAGTAAGAATCTGGTATCAGGATTGTCCCCATCAGCGTCAGAAAAGTGTTTATTTTTAAACCAAGTTTTCCGGGAAAATAAACAGTCGTATACCCGCGCGGGAATGTAAAATCCTCTATTTATAACTGATTAGCCTTTACGTTACTGTGAGTCACATTTATCCACATTAACTAGTTAGAATGATAAATATGACGGCTAGGGCTTTAGAAGAGGGCGGCGCAGGGTTAAACTAAACCAAAATAAGGCCAATTGCTCGTTACTCTCAGCTCCTAGTCTCAACATTACCTTTACTAATTTCCGGGACTTAATCTACAAAACCTGCAACATTGTCATCACCGTAGACGCTATTAGGCTCTGCCGCGTTACAGGGTATCATTGAACACCTTTTCGGTGGTTATAACTCTCAATGGACGAAAACACGAATTGGGTTCAAACTTGAATTAGTTGGCCAAGTTTATATGGACTTTGAACGGCTGCGGCTTAACCCTTTGCCAGTTTAATTGGATTGAGATTGTCAAGATGATAAATACTTTTTACTAACAAAATTCGAGGGCCGTAATTTAGATTACGGCTCCCGTTTTTGCGTACGAGGGCCATAAATTGACATGGTGAAAAAAAAAAAGACCGTCAGTTGCTGTGCTGCACGACAAAGTGACGACCGACCCGTAAAACGGCCCAAAGTCAGTGACACACAGTTCAGTATTTGTTGATCAGCAAATGTTGCAGATCTTGTTCAACATATTTTGAGCTGTGTATCAGGCCATTTTGAATGTTGAAGTAGGCAATTCTACCAAAATTTGAACGTTGTTGGACAAAAACAGAGAGGACGTCAGTTCAGTTCAACAGATCGTCTTGAGTTGAACGCCGTTAGCCAATCGTTTTCCAGTCTCAAGAGGCAGATGACACACGTTTGACGCACATTTGTCGATGAGCAAATGTTGAACCGCTCGTCATCAGCTAGGCGTAAAAAATGACCAATTTTCACTTTCAGTCGTGAAAAAAGAACAACAATAAAAGCAAGGTGACACACGCTAACACCAACCCGGTGTGGCCAACATATCACGCATGCGCACAACCATGCGCACAACCATAATTGGCCGGGTGAAATTTTTCGTGTTTCTTTGCTATGGTTAAGACGACTACACATTTTACCCTGGTACCCAAAACAAAGACACCTGGCGCAGGTCCCGCAGAATCATATTTCGTGAATCGTAAGCAAAGTAAACATAAATTTTTAAATTAGCGAGCCGTACTGTTTAATACGGCCCACTAAACTGACCAATCATGGCTCGCGTGTTATCTGGGAGATGTTATATAATAAAATTTCGAACTGGTGTTAGAAATGTGAAAAATGTATGGGTGCTATCTGGGTTTACATTGGCAAGATAGTTGAAAGTTAAGGCTTCTGTTATTATTATTTTTTAATTTATTCTATTTCCCCGGCACTCTTTCAGCCGCTGAAAAGTTAACGGTTTCGTGCACGTTACGGTGCATGTGAGATGATGTAGTCGCAATAATCTCTTTACCTTGGCTTTTAACAATTGTTGTGACAAGGATGTTTTTGCACATGCCTTCTTTTCTCAATGCAGTGCTTATCCTGTTTTGCTGTTCTCGGTACGGTGTTAAAATGACGACATCAGCTGGACGTACGCCTTTTCTTGCAAAAAGTCTGGCAACTTGTACCTGAATCATAAAAATGATATATGAGAGTAAACGGCGCCATGTTTGAAATGACAACAAAATGACAGGACCGGGAGGAGGGCCTGGTGGGGCCACAGCTCTATCACTTTTCTGCTTCGGTTTCTTTGAGGACTCCAGGCCTGGATTGCTCGAAGCATGGTTAGCCCTAACCAGCGTTACAAATACCGGGGAAATCTTTGGCGTGCTTTTGTGAAACGGCAAGGCCTTTTCGTCTAATAAGGGCAACACTATTTGCCCTTATACGAGTAAATCTAGGTAGATGATAGATCTAATAGTCCTGCAAGGAATTCATTAAATAAGAAAGCGTGAGGCGATCGTTACCAATTAATCACGTCTTAGTGACAGATATCACATCCAGGTGATGAGATGGAAAAAGGTCGCAGAAAGTAGTTATTTTCGTTTCCAAAGAGTGAGCGCTCCAGGGCACGAGAAGTATAGGAGGCTCGAAAATTTGGCCGAAATGACTCAAGCTGGTTGACATTGATTGTCGGTCCAGCCTGGTTAATGTACTGTATTACTAATGTAAATTATTTATCGACATAAAGCTCAAGAGAATTTAACATACCCCTTGACAATGTGCATGTGCAATTATAAATATACATTAATCATATCGTAGACTTAAAATAGTGAAAAGGGTAAAAATTCCTTGAGAGGTTGCGTCTTCGAAACTGCAACCTCTCAAACTGTAGTCCACTCTGGATAACTAACGAATGTTCTTTTTTAATTAAAGAGCAATTTGTAGAGTTAGAAATCCCAAAAGGTCCACCAGTTCTAACCTTTGCTTCGTACACATTAATTTTCGTTTCGTATTCCCGCAAATCGAATACGTTTAGAAGAACAATTCTGAAAGCAGCCTTCGGCAAGAATGAGCACCCGTGAAGGCCTTATTTGCTGCGTTTGAGCCGTAACTAAACGTATTCGTTTATCCGAAACGACAATTAATGCGTAATCCTAGGTTACTTATGGTAAAGATATCTAGAGAATATTACATGGCCGCGCGGGGACATGAATTTTATCTTCGAGCACTAATATTATCTCTCACGAGTGAGCACAGCGAACGAGTGCGAGATACTATCAGCACGAGGTGTGATGGTCTGTTTATTATATGGATACAGAAACCCATAAGGATTGAAACGTGTGGCGCGCGTTCACAGCTTCCGAATATTCAGTGCGAACTGATTGGTTGAATGTTTCAGTGCTAAATACCATATTTGGAAACCCCTCGCTCTTGTTGTTCCAAATATGGTACTTAGCAAATTGAATATTCAGGAGCTTGTTTCCCAGCACACGAGGCGCCGTTACACGTTTCAACCCTTATGGGTTTCTGATAGATACCGATGAAATCATCAGATTAAAAACAAACGCTAAAATACGCATGTTGTGTAACATAAAACTAGATATGAAAATTATGAAAAACAAATCATGATAATAACAAATTGAGTCATAAACACAGAAAAATTATATTACAGCACAAAAGTATCTTTAGCCTGTTCCAGGCTCTCAGATAGTCGAGAAAACGAAAAGAGCTGCGTGTGAAAAGCGAGTAGGGGCTTGGGTCGAGGCGAGGCCTCGACCCAAGCCTCCACTCGCTTTTCACACGCACTTCTTTTCGTTTTCTCGACTATCTGAGAGCCTGGAACAGGCTAAAGTATCTTATAATGAAGGGGAAGCTCGCTTTTCATTGGCTATCCTCACATGTGAAAGATAAAAATGATGTTATCACTACGCGATATGATTTTTAGAAAACGGAAAATCCTAGTATTTAATCAGTAGCTAGATAACATCGACTCGGGGGATAGTTTTATCGACTTTCCAGGAACCCGGGCTCAAGCGTTAGCGCAAGTAGTATGGATATGTTTCCACACTAGGAAAGAGAAAAATCTCTCAGGGTGAGGGTTGAACCCACTGAGATTTCAAGTGCTACAATTATCATAATTGTTGATTCTGTCGTTACCTAGTGCTGCGCTGCCCCTTTCCCTTTCAGAGAACTCAATTATCACAAGGACATACATAATATTCAAATTAAATTTGAATGAGCTCCTTCACTCAATCATTCGAAAAGTACTTCAAGTGTACTTACCACTTTTCTAACTTCTTTCATATTTGCCTTTGAATGTGCATTACTTTGCGACGTTTTTATAGCGCTGGCCTCCTCTTCGCCCTCAACATGACAGAATGCCATGGGAGACGAGTTTTCTGGCCAGAAAGACTGCAGGGGGACCGAGTTTGGCACTGATCGATCCGTCTTGAGTTTTTTACCATAAAAGTAAGTCGAGGGAAATCGGCAGATTTTATCGTGCTGTGAATTAAAATGAAATAATCACGTAATCATCAAGGTCTCAAGTTAACAAAAACCGAGAACAATTGTTCCACGGAGTAGGCTGAGCGGTTGACTGGTTAAGACGTGAGACTCTCAGTGGGGAGAAGACCTGGGAACGAAGTTAATGGAGTTAATACCCCGCTGACCGATGCCAGATTTCTTCAGACTGGTGCTCATTTAAACTCTTCTATACAATTCAAATCATTTGAAGATTCACCTTCCCAGTCCTTCAATATTATACATTCCAACATAGTCACGAAATGAAGTGTAACCAGAGTGTCAGGATTTCGATCATGTCATGAGAGAGACACAGACAACTTTTCACAAAATGGACCGTTGACCAGTACTAAGTAGTACTAACCAGGTTATTACTGGCCGGCCATCTGTGAATGGCAAAAATCATACGCAAAAATCTGAGTGCTTTAATGGCCCAAGGCTCGCACCTGTGATAGGCTGTTACCTCTACTAGTAGTACAGGAGACTCGCGGGAAGTGCACTCTTAAATCAGATTATGAAACAATCGTCCTACATACTGGCCATGGTTGGACTTCTTTTTGCCTCTGTTCAAGATGCGTTCAAAGCTCTTTTACTATTTAAGTTATGTTTAACAGTGGAAGTAATCGTAAATATCAAGGTAATCGGAAAAGCTTCGTCTCTTAATCCCTCCCCGGATCAAAAAGAATTTTTTCAGTTCTTCTGTTAAACAAACACCAAGTTTTTGCTTACCATTCTATACTGTAACTCCAACATCAAGGCTTTTCCGGATAGCCGTTCAAACATGGACACACTCAAACCAAGCGTTTTTGCCACCTGATCCTGAATGACTGGCTGCAGCTGCTTGTGATCACCAATAAGGACTACTTGTCGAGCTCCCGAGCACGCCATGGGCACGAGTGATTCAGGCTCTAGGCACATGCCGCATTCATCCACAATGCATTGCTGAATATTGCAGGAAGTGGCTATTCTTGGTCCACCGGCTGCAGCGCAAGTGCAAAGAACAATGTGCACCCGCTGAAGTGCCCATTTCTCGGCCTCACCGATTAACTAATCAATAAAGGATAATTAACAATTATTCTCTCAAATCGAGGTAAATATTCTGCCACTATTCAACGAGATTGAAAAACATAATTGTTTTAGTATATACACACGAAGTGATCTCAACAACACTCGATCTCAACCGTTGCAGAAAGAAATCATTCAAAGTCAAAAAATTGACATTTCATGCATGGAAAACGTGCAAGCGGTACAAAGCATGCCCGAAAGCGTTTACAGGAACTTCAAACATGGCAAATCTAAATAGCCTTCAGCGTTAAAAGCCTCGTCACAAATTAGCAAAATGGTCATTACCCTCCTCGTCACAAACTAGCAAAATGGTCATTTAACACCGCAGTGGTGAGAGCACTCGCTTCCCATCAATGTGACCCGGGTTCGATAGTTTGTTGGTTCTCTACTCTGCACCGAGAGGTTTTTCTCCGGGTACTCCGGTTTTCCCCTCTCCTCAAAAATCGACATTTGACTTTGTGTTAATTGTTAATTTCCCTTTACGGCAGTGTCCCCAATTAGTTCTCCAGCGCTAAAACGACAACACACTTAAATAAAGTTCCTTTTCTTTCCTTTTTCCTTTCCGTTCAAATCAGCAATCTAAACCAAAAGTCAGCTTGTTAAAACATTTTCACTGTCAACGGCGGCTCTAAGAGGTGAGCGTTGCTTTGTTGTAATAAGACGCGTCTTCTTTTCTTGCAGCCATGTAGAACTCTCCTAAAACTTTTTTTCTGATTCCTCTTTTCCATTTCCTCGATTTCAGTAACAAATTCGTTTTGCTAGGAAAACCCGTATACAAAATAGAATTTCTCCGAGCGAAACAAATCGCTGGCCCTGCAAAGCTGATGATGCTTTTTTCAGTAATGGAGATGATAGATGTGGGTGGTGAACCGAAGTGAATTTAATGTGTATAGATTAAAGTGTAGTTAGAGTTTTTCTCCAGTCCTGTGTTTCGCATATTGTTCATGTTTTTATTATACTAAACATTTGTAGATTCGTTGTAGTATCCTTTGTGCAATAACAGTAGACTCACTGTATTCTATTTCACAAGATTTATTATTTTGGCATATGATCTAGCAAGAGATTATTAATCTCTTGGATATACTTATCAACAAAATTAGCAATGTTATCATTGGAGCTTTTTTCATACTGGGGTGCATCCTTAAAACAGAGTTATAAAACACGAATGTGAGGAGATCTTCTTTGCATGCTGGAATTCAACCCCAGAAAAAAAGTTAACTATTTCCTCCATAGGCATTGCATCACTCCTCAAAATATTATCATGAACAACCAGAAATAGACCTTTTCAGGGATGCTCCTTCCTTTATTTCACATCAATCATCCACGTCATCATCATTTGTATCATGATTGTTTTCAGTACTGGCATTTGCTGTCTGTTCTTCATTCTCAACAAGCAGATTGTTTGAACTATCTGTGGCAGGTTGGCAGACTTTGACAACTGAATTCTAACCATTCTCCATTTTCATTTATTGTGTTTAAAATTTCGAGCCAATTTTGTTGATTTTTTTGCCTTCATTTTGGAATTATTCACTTGTTTTCTTTGGATAATTGATGTGAAACGGCTCCAAAAAAAAGCAGTCGTCTCTGCCACGAACATCGAAATAATGGTCTCATTCCGTGTTGAGCTTATCTTCATAGTATCAAATAATGATGTCCAAGGACTCATTTCACACCAATTTGAGGGACCCGGGCTTAAGTCTAAATCATGGCACATCGATATCTTCTTATGCTGAGCTTACCGTAATTTGAATAACATTAACACACAACTGGTGATTTCTTATGCTTAAAATTTCTGATTCGAAGACACCGGTATCACACATATGAATGTTTGACTCAATTGTGACAGCTGTTTGCGATATAATACGGTTAATGTTGCCTGCATAGTAGATTTCTTTGATGATCAAAGAAATATAATCTTCGATTAAATGCATACAGATCTTTCACTTGCACTGTTAACAAATAAATATTGAGCGACATATATATAATTTCTTATGTACGATCTCGCTAATATTCTTCCAAAATAGCCATGGTCTTCATGGCCGTAGCTAGCGGAGGGGCAAGGGGGCAGTTGTCCCCCCCCCCCCCCACAAAAAAAATTGGGACAAAGTTCTTTCTGATGTATTGAGCAGAAAACCTGAAATTTGCTGAAATTACCTTGTTAGCTTGAAACTTTTCACAACCGATCGCTTGTCGTTATGAGACAGGGGAGAAGGGGGCAGCAATATTCGAATACAACACGTCATTTCCACTTCTATAATTACTTACGTATTATCCGATATCAAAAATACCATAATACTCTTTGTTTTTCCCTCCAAAATTTTGCATAAGCATTGTTTCCAGTTTCTCTTGGGACCGTTGTAAGTCCTAAGAGAAAATAAAAACAATGCTTATGCAAAATTTTGGAGGGACAAACAAAGATTTGATATCGGCTAATACCCTGGAATGAGTAGGGATTGGTTATACACGGTAGGCTCCCCAGACCTTTCTCGGGTATAATGATAAAGTATTGTGTGGTCGCCATTTAAGCATCTGAAGGGATCCGGAACCTGAGGTGATTTACCAAATGAAACAAAACTGACGGAAGTGAACGAACCTGGCTTCATTTTAAGTAAGTTTCCTGAGTAAGTATTTATATCGTCGATTCTAAGCCATAATTAATTTTTAAGTAGGAAAACTTTTAGTAGGAAATACAATTCTTGGATTTCACATGACGTAACGGCCGCCATGTTGGTGTCCCCAAACAATGAAATGGCGGCCATGCTGGTGTCCCGATCCAATCCTCCGGGAATTGAAAGCTATTATTATGCTAACGTCTTCTTTTGTTTTCGTTGAAAAACATGGATGTTGATCACGTGAGTGAAACCCAAGAATTGGAGAAATCCTAGACTTACCCGGTAGGATTAACGTTTACTTTTGATTAGCATTTAATACCTCTGCATTCATCCAAATTTTCTGAAAAATCATTTCTTCAGACCTCGCTTTATTGTCCCGCTCCAGTCAAAAATTTCTAGCTACGGCGTTGGTCTTATTATACAGTCATACTTGTTTCCACGACGGAACTATCGAAATTTAATTTCGAAGAACTAAGCTTAATTAATTCCGCAAGTTGGAAACATGCAACGTGCCTTGTTCTTCTCAACAACTAGTCGTTTCGCCAACTATCAGTTCGCAGACATCTCGGGTCAGTTCACCAACGTCTCATTGACCGTAAAAGCTTCCTTACTACTATAACTTTGGCTGTGGTTCAAACCCCAGAACTAAAAGGCAATGGCGAGTCGATCTCTCAGCAAAAACGCTGAGTTAGCCTCATTATTATTCGGCCAATCATTATTCTGGAAAATCTGCCGTAGGTTTCACAAAAAACAGAAATATTAATTTAAGAAACATCAATTATATTCTCGCCGTTCCTTTTCATCTTTTCCGAACATCACACGATTATTCATTTTGCTAACAGGATTCAACGCTCTTTCCCCACATCACGATGCTCGTTCCTGCGCATGCGCGCATCCACTCGTAAAAATAACATAAAAAGTACTTACTGTGCGATATTCCTCCACCTTAGAGTTACTCGTCTTCACGCCATTCATCCGGTCGTCGTTGAAGCCACGCTCTAACTCTCTTAATTGACCGGCGAACGGGCACCCATCTCTTCGGATGACGTGATGCAACGACACAGCCTTGAGCTCTTCGTCTATTTCTTGAGCGTCATCCTCAGTTGAAATTCTCAGAGGCTTGCGTTTGTTTGGGATGGGAAATTCAGCTTGTTCTTTTACATCACCATATACACGAAGAATCTTAATGCCAGGAATTTTGAGCATTTTATCTTCGCGGGAAAAAACGATAGTGAGAAAAAGCTCATTTCAGATGATTGCTCGTGAAGAGTGTAGCTAAGTGGACTTGGGTATGTCATTCGTGGCTATGTTAAATTAAAGGGTGGTGCGTAGCATTTGATTATAGATGTCAAATAAAACTGCATACCGAGATTCATGATAACGTTTCCCCTTAAGGGTAAGGTTAGGGTAGGGTTGGCACTTATGAAGTCTGCACAATGTAGCGGGACTGTACAGAAAAAGCCTTCTATTTTCTAGCCTGCAGTGCAGGCTCATTTTAGCGCAAAATATTTGGCCTGCAGCTTGAATATTAATTTTGAAGCCCGGGAAAACGCCTACACTAGATGCTACCCATTTGATCGCTTACAATCAAATAATAAAAAAACTGATAAATATATGAGTAGAGCAAGGTAGCATTTAGATCTTTTGCCTCACTATTTTGCTCAAAATTATCCCGGCATAATGTAGACAGCCTTACGAGCTAAGTGGGGCGAAATCTTCTCAAGATTTCCTCTATACGAGGCTCCAGGCGAAGTAATTCTTTTGAACACCATTTGATGCATCTAAATTAGAGAGACCTGCACAATTTCAAGTTCTACCAGCCACAGAAATTCAATTGTAGCGCACCGCTCCCGTTTTTTAATTTGAGAAGTTCCTTGCTGTATGCATGAATCCCGACGAAGCTATGAATTTGTTGTTTGTTAATTTGTATTACTTACGCGCCACAACGTCCACAGACTTGTTGGAAGGTCCACAGTAAATGACCTGAGGTGGTGCAAGCCGTTTGGTATGTTGTGAACTGTTTGAATCAACCGCTAAGTCATTACATTCTCCGACCTGTGCTCGAAGCTGCATATTTCGTTTCGTGAACCAATAGGCTATATGAACGCCTGTGACAGTTTTCCCGGTTCCTGGAAAAGAACAACAATTACATAAACTTTTACTTCAAGATATTTTCAGATGGAACATGTCCAGGCAGGATTGCTTTAATTTTGCCGTTGGAATTCAACCAAATCAGTTTCAAACCCAAGCATTCTTTATCTGAGCCCGTAATTAAAGTGACACAAGGTATTTTTTTGATAGTTTTTTTTTTCTTTAATATAATGAGTGTAATATAGGATGCTGGTGGGACCAGCGACTATTGAGTTTCACGATCTGAAGTTTTCCGTTTACGACAATGGAGCCATTGTCAGAGTGGGGTCAGCCACCTAGCAAGTTCCGTGTATTTGATATCAGATACGCTTCCTCTAAAAGCTAGTTTTTCAATTATCAGACGATGTTCAACGACAAGGTGTTAACTCAGCGCCTGGTATATCACCAATTGTGTCTCCATTACATTTAAATCGGTTCGAAGAGTATTCATGATAACGGTACACTTATAAGAATAGTATGGGGCAGTCGGCGGCCTAGTGGTTATGGCGCTTGCCTTGAGATCCAGGACTCCCGGTTTCAAGACTCTTTCTGACTTCTCGGTGAAGTTGTGTCTGGTAGTCCCTCGTTCAATTTCTCAGCTGCACTTGTAAATAGCCAACTGGTTTGCCTTCGGCCAGGTGGAATTCTTAACACTTTTTGTTGTTTTGTGTTCTGTCGTTTAGATGATCGTGTTTCATTGGCCCTGAAAAGCCCCTATGGGGATTAGTCAGTTAAGAATGTATTGTATGGTATTCAACAAATGAAGAAGCCTCTGTTCTTTTGTAGAGCACGCAGGAAGCGGATAGAGCACGAAAAAAGTGTAGGCGAAACACGAGACATAGTCGAGTGTTTTCCCTGCTCTTCTCTTCTCTTCTCTTATAATTTTCTCTATATGTTATAATGCCTTTACTCACCTGGTGGTCCCTGGACAAGGGTAAAGGGTTTTGTGAGCGCATCTCTGACTGCTTTTTCCTGGTACTGATTCAGTGGCTTAAGCCCACAAAAAGGATGCTTCTTCACAATCGAAAGACTGGAAGACGGTGGGTTATCAAAGTTTCCTGAGGAGACAGAAATGTTCAGTTCTTCGTAGCTTTAAGGTACTCTTGTTCAGATAAACGACAGTTAGAGGCTTAGCTCCATCGCACTTTTGTGCATGCTTCTTTGTCAGCCACTTAATCGGCATAATTCGCATGGGTTCAGAGCATTTTCAGTTCGTGTGACCCTGGATTATGGACTAACTCGCCATTGGATATTAGACCTACTGTTTTAAATCTTAAACGCAAGCTTTTAACACATCTTTTTTTTCTTTAATGATAGTGAATTGTTAGGTGCTGATTGATCAATGAATAGGGCATTTTTTCTTAATTTTGCTCTCGAAGAGAGCAAAATTACTCGCTCACGATTGGATGAGTGCCAAAAATACTCGCTCCTGATTGGCTGAACGCACTGCTTCCACGTTCAGTCGGTTTCTTCATTTTCAACAAAACATCTTCGTCTTCTTCGAAGTTTGTCTTTTAATATATTCGAGTCGCATTCGCTAAAATGCCATAAAGGATCAAGAACTGGGTACTCCGGAAGGTGAATTTTTGAGTGATAAGAGCAAGAAAAAAGATTTTTCTCATGAAAAGCATTAAAAAGTGATCGACTTGCATGGCGCCCGGCGTAGCGGGAAGTGAGGATGAAAACAATGATGATTCAACGGGCTTTCACGTTTTAACCATGCCATCTTGCACCTCGCCAAAAAAGGTCACCGAACATTTTGCTATTGATGGTAGGAACGAGTGGCTCAAATTCGGTGGAAGAAGTTCTTTCTGTGGACAAACCGTTTGCTTTTCTTAAGGATGCTTGTTTTTAAGTGGATTCTTATTTTCAAGTGGTATAAACCTCAAAAGCACAGGTGAATTAAATATATTAAATGTTAACATTTGGTTAAATCGTTGTTGCTTTTGATCAGGAATGATACTCTAATTTTTTTCTCGAGTCGATATAAATAGCTAAAATGGCGGCCATTTTGGAATTACCTATAATAATTGTGGGCATTGGGGCACTCTTTATGAGGTGCGCAATATCAAATAATTCATGTATAATCATTATCATTATCATTATCACTACTTGCCTTGTGGAGGATCAGACCCCATGCAGATAGACTGGACCAGCTGGGATGCCTTTAAGAGGCCATGTTTGAGTGCTGAGAGCATTCGTCTGCAGCCAAAAAAAATATTTTAGTAAAATGAAACCCATGAAAACTGAAAGGAATAAACCACATTTCATATCTTGGGATTATCTCTAAACTGCAGCTCAGTCTACACTGAAGGGAGAAGAGAAGTCTCTCTTAACTTCTGTACTTGCTTTCCGGTTCACCTTGAGCAAGTGATTATGAGTAACACCTGCACCAGTTGCTGGGCAGTTGGTTGATCATCGGGCTGTCATGTTGGAGGTCGTGAGATCGATTCCGGCCGTACCAACACTCAGGGTCTTAAAACAACTGACGAGAAATCGCTGCCTTTGTTATTACATCCGCAAATTGTTAGACTTTCAAGTCTTTTCGGATAAGGACTACAAACTGTAGGCCCCGTCTTACAAATATCTTCCATGTTTATAATTTCTCTGTGGCCAGGCAAGTTAAAGAACCCACACACTATTCGAGAAGAGTAGGGGATGAAGTTCCCGGTGTTGTGGCTGTCCTCTGTGGGTGTTTTCTTTCCAGCAGAAGTGGCCGGCTTGGCGTACTGTCTCTAAAAAGACTTGTGGTGTATGAGGCCACCAAAGCAAAAACAGCCATAAGTCAAAAGGACTTTGCCGAGTGCTGGAACATGTAGATGTAGATGTAGAACACCTGATCCCTCATCCCCAAAGATGACGTGTGACCTCATTGGATTAATCTTATTTTGCAGCACTATTCTGTAATTTTACAGTTATTGGGGACTTGTCAGAAATTACAGATGGGGAGGGGCGGTGCGAGGAAAACAGGGGATGGTCACAGTTTTTTGAGCCCTTCAAAAGGGAGGGCCATGAAAAAGGTAGACAAAAGAGGTAGAGTCACAAGAAATTAGCCCATGGGATGCTTTAAAATTATGGTACAACACGAATACAAACCATGTATGAAAATCATGCCATGCAAAATATTTCCCGTCGTGTAAACAAGAATTCTGACAAGTCCCTTACAGAAAATATAACGAAAGAAGATGATTTGAAGAGCAGACTTTTCAGGAAATGATTGCCTTTACAGTTACCGTAGTGCTCATTCCTTCGCAGTAAATTTACCGTCAACCAAGTACTTTCGCTAATTTCATTTCGTTAAACTGAACTTGATTGAAAATACCACGATCATAGTTTTTACATGCGTTGGAGAGAAGAGTATCATTTTGCCTAACATATTCTGCAACACCACAACATCGGCTAAGTTTCATGGGAGACGTCTTAAAGCATGATACACGCTTTAACAACCAACTCTCTCATAAGTACTAGTGGTCCCTCACTAGAAGAATCAACTACCTAGCTGAACTGAATAGTCATCCTATTCTTCTCGTTGTCGGTGACAACTTGAGTAAAGTCAACAAAATAAGCCTAAAACTGAATTCCCTTTGGGTATTACCACATTAACTAACATTAGGCATGACAACAAATGAAAATTGTGAACTTTCAAAACAAACTTGAATGCAACTCGAACCTATTGCTGCAATGCTTTACCATCTGAGCTATTAAACCACATGGGTGATGGTCGGTTGCGAGTTCTTACTATTCCCAAAAATAAAATAGTTAAAAATATCAGTATGTTTAGACTAACTGCGGATTGCTACAACGCCAAGCAATAATAATCATCGCAGTCGAGTGATCAAGCTACAATCTTGGACAAAATTGTTGTAGGCAATTGGACAGGAAGCCTGACAAACCCACGCAGAAAGAGGTCGCTAAAGGAAAGTGGTCGCTATAAGAAAGTTGATTGTCACTATTGTTTGCCGTATTGTGGTAACAGGAATGAAAGGTGTTTACCTGTGTGGAATTGATCTGTGTATGACGTTTATCATACAGCACTTGCCACCTCCGGTAACTAGGCCCTCCGGAAAGTCTGACGATGATTGGTGCAGATCCATTTTCACTTCCAAAGTGTCAGGTTCATTCTTTGATTTGCTAACGTTGCGAATAATGCAATGACCAACCCAAAAACTTGAGAAGTTATCACTGGATTCTCGATAATAATAGTTCTTCGGCGCCCTTAACGCCGGCTCATGTTTAAGGACCTTGAGACAAATATACAACAAAACGCTTAACAACTCTTCAAAATTATACTTTACCGCATAGATCGACCAAAAAAATTGTCTTCCGAAGAGGGTTTCAGTGGAGCAGGCCCCTGTTATTCAAGTCCGAATAACTTTATCCAGTGGAAAAGTCACTGGGTTTTCTTCACACCTTTTAACTACATCTGCTTTAGAGTGTGCATATTCAAAATTATGAGGGTAAATATTGAAATCTTTCCAGAGATTGAAACTGGCGGATGGTGACTTAAACTCAGTGAAAAAAGTTACAAAACGCCTGTAGATAGATGAACAGTAAAGTTAACCCAAGAGTATACTTACGTCTGAAGAGCTCTGAGGGCCACCAATCAAGTGTTCGGTATGAGTCACGCACTGATCTTTACAAACGCGGACGCACACGAAATCTCCGTCATAGAACTCAATTTGGCCGGCTGCGCAATACTCTTCCGGCAGACGAAATGATACCTCGATTTCCGCTTCAGAATGTTTTGTCCAATGTAGTTCTAGGTTAAAAATGGTAAACTCGTCGCTCTCCTCGACGGCTCCAGTTGCGGCTTCCATGGCGAGTACAGGCTCCCATGCACGAATGTACTGTTCTACACTCGAATACTTCTTCCTTGATGCTTTGGACCTCGATGTGGTTGCAAAACAGTCCTTTGGGTAATTTTGATGCTCAATACATATGTGAAAATTAGGGTTGACCATGAAAAGTTGAACTTCAGGGTGAAGAACTCCACGATTCATCTGAGCGGTCAGTTGAACGTTAATAACGTCAAACCTCCTAAACACCAATCGCATATCATAGAAGAAATCCATGTTGTCTTTCGTTTCAGCTGTTTTGGGGTTAAAGCCCCTTTGCTGAGCTCGTTGACGCATCATACAATCTGCATCAGTCTTTCTAATCAATTTTCCAAGCTCCTTGGAGTTTCCCTCTTGAACAGCTCTTAAAATCTGTAACCAATTCCTTCCTGGGAGGTCCAAGACGTCTTCTTTTTCGCCCATTCCATTGACCAAAAGATTTTTTACCTCATCCTTTTCGCTTTTCCTTTGAGATCCATCCCGAGATCCTTTTTTGGGGGCTACGTACAATCTCTGTTTCCATGTAAATTTAATTTCTGTGAGATCTTTATTGACACCTCTATCAAATGGCTTCAGACTACTCAATTTAATTCTTCTCTGGTTCCCGGATAGCTGATTGTATTCCTGGTCCAGTATTTCCAGACAAATTGAATGATCCTCAATCAAGGAAAGGACGGCTTTCGTTTTCTGGCTTCTTACTTTAAGCTTTGCAGCCACCTGGACTTTTTTGCATCCTTTGTCAAACTTCCTCGAGTTTTCTTGGGCAAACGTTGAGCGCCTACACACTTTGCCTACTTGATCCTTTGAAACCTTCTCACTTCCATGACTTCCCTGGATCAAACCCAAAAGGATTCGATGCCCTTGGATATCGATATACCGTCTTATGGGAGATGTAAAATTAGTATAGTGACTCATTCCCATGGAGAAGTGGACATTATTTTCCTGTCTCTGGTCTTCACTGCATGCGTACTGTGCTTTAGGTTGAAGCCTTCGGAATTCACAATTTGCCACGACCAGCTGCGGATGATGACTCTCATTGCAAATCAAAAACTGCAACCTTGCTTGGTCATTAGCCTTCTCAGCATCACAGATCTCGTGCCAAACGGACTGCTGCACTTTGAATTCTGTTGCCTCTGAGACTTTGATGTCTTTAGTCATTTTCTTGAGAGTTTCCTCAGAATAAAAGCCACGAATTAAGAGCGAGTACTTCACGTACTTTCCATACTTTTCGGTCCATTCTTTAAGTCGGTGTTCTTTTGGCGGCAGTTGAACTCGTAAAGGCGTTACATCAGGAAATTCTGTGAAGAGACGGTTTGCTACTTGTTGGTTAGCGAGAATCATCATTTCCTGAACCATTTCGTGGGCTTTAAAGTTTTCAGGATCATGATCACAGTTAGACCAATGGTCAAATGATGCACCCCTCAGCCGTAATAATCTCCTCCTCTGCGCGAGAAAACTCAACAATCGAATATTTTCTGCGGTATTAAACGGTATTTGTTGGGTGAAACAGTCTTGGCCATCGATAATCTTCTGAGCATCACCATAACTAAGCCTACAACAGGACCTGACAATGGTGCGCTCAATTTTCGGCTCTGCAACTAGTTCGCCTTCGTCCGATAGGTCCAGAAACACCGACACGGACAAGCGATCCATATCGGGAAGAAGACTGCAATGGTTTTCGCTGAGCTCAGGAGGAAGCATTGGTACGCTATCATAGTCATGACCTGGGTAGTACGAAGTGCAGCGAAAAAAGGCATCCTTGTCTAATGCAGTCCCTTCCTCCACAAAGAAACTCACGTCGGCGATGTGAACTCCAATCCGACACACAGACCCCTCAATTTTTTCCACCGTAAGAGCATCATCAAGATCTTTGGAAGTTTCTGGGTCAATGGTAAAAGCACCTTCAATTTTCTGGCGGGTCTGATACTCCTCGTCTGGCACTGACCAATTTTTCGGAAACTTTCTTCGAACTTCAAGTTTGCTCTCTTCGTTGAATGGCTTCCTGATTCCATGTTCAGCAAACAAAATTTCCATGCTTGCCTCCAAAGTATTTATTTGTGGCAATTTCCCTATAATGATACCTAAGGGGCTTGAGCAGTCTGACCTCCACTGTAAGTACTGGACGAGGAACAGGTATTTTCCACTGCAGAATTTCTCGAAACCCATTACATCAACTCGTAATTTATCATCATCGCCATCGTGCATTTTCTTGTAAATGGGCATGCCATTGACATCTTTTGCTCTCAGGGTCACTATTCTTGGTACGCTTTTGTTGATTGGAAGCATACACTCGGGATTTTCGGGGTCCACTCTGCACACATACTGACGCTCATGGGGACTGATGATGTGATTCAGAACACCTAGAATCCAATAACTGAACGTTAAGTGAGAATTACAAAAAAGATCAGCATGTTTTTTAAGTCGTGAATCCATCCTTTGTACTAAATATTCCATATCCAAATCAAAGTCACTAAGTACGTAGCGCATGCAATTTACTGAATTCGGTAAGACCTAGCTATTCCTCTTTCAAAATATTATTTCTTTGACATCTCTCGAAAGAAGTATTATATGACAGCGGAAGCACCAACTTACCAACGATTTCTCCCTGGGGACAAGGTTCAAAAACTTTGGAGGAACCTTTCTTTTTGATTACAACTCGATCCATGTCGAACACTCCTCGAATTCTTCCTTTCACTTTGATATCGGGAGTCTTGGTGTCTGATACTACTCCATAAGCGGAACGAAAACTCTCGGACCCAAGTCTAAGGTTACAAGTAATGTATATATCTGGCTGTTTACGCAAAAGGTCCTCCAAGATCTCTGCATCAAGGTAATCATTTTGCCTCGAAGGTGCCAGTGCAGTTAGCCTCTGTGTCCGAGATGATTTGGTATTTTCTTGATCGTCATCAAGAAAAGCAACTTTTCGGCCATTGATATGGGAGAACTGGTAACCTACAGAGCTCAGGTCACCGGAAAATGCTTTGGACGTTTTTCCACCTGATATCCGCTTAGCGGTCTCCAAGGAGGGATATTCTGCGTCCCTACCCTTGATCTCTGCACATTTCTCTACAAGTGCCTTGATTATTTCATCCATGTACCTTGGAAAGACACTTGCATCCTCAAAATGTTCGCGACGAAATTTATGGAAGAAGTTTGGAGTATCCCAATTTTCACTTGTATCTTGAGACAGAGTCACATTCTGTCGTTCAGCCTGGTAAGTTGTGTCATCTCTAATAGATGGGTCATCTCCTTCGGATTCGCTTTCTTCATCTAGTTCGTCTTCATCCTCTGAGGATTCTTTCTCCATGGTTTCTTCTCCTGTGGGAAAATCTGAGATCTCGTGTTTTCTGTCCTTTGACTTCTCACGGCCTTTGGGGTTTTCGTTTTCCTCGTCTTGTCGATTTACATACTCATCTATGGGCTTACACACTTCTTTTCCAACTTCTGCCATCCCTTTGGGAACAAAAGAAGCAGCTTGAGGATTTAAAGAAATCCCTCGAAGAGATGCGTCCACTTGTTGACGTAGTTCTTCATAGGATATTCCATACAAGGATTCGCGATCAGCACATCTTCTGATATAGTCTCGCCAGTTGCCTCTGCATTCGCCAACTATGCATAGGGATACAGGTTCTCCGACTACTGCTACCAGGGACTTTGCTCGAGTTATAGCGGTGTTTAAAAGTGTTGCATCAGATAAGAATTCCCAGTAATGGTCGGAACCAGATCCTCCATTAGCTATTTGACAAGTTAGAAAAGTGCGCACAGTGCTGATGAATACCGCTCTAAATTCTTTCCCTGCAGCAATGAGAAAAAGACGAACATGTTGGGCCTCCTTGTGTATTATTTATGAAGTTCAACATTGAATTTGGCTTTAAAAGGGGTTAGGGAGAGGCAATCGGGGCGAAAAATGAAGGTACTAACGGAATGTTTCCAATTTGTAAGTGTGCATGTAATAGCAATGAGGTGACTCTATCAATTGCTTGCCTATCTGATGCCAATTTTATTCCTTTATCTCTGTATTATACGAAGTAATAAGTTCTTAGTAAAACATTTAGTTATAAAAACGAGTGATAAAAAATAAGAAGAACGACGTTTCGACCGCTTCACGGTCATTTTCAAGTTCAAGTTCAGGGACAAAAAATTCCGCATATATACAATTTCTGAAACAATGGAATGAAAGATAAAAAGCTAAGTATTTACATACGAACAATAAAAATAACAGAATGCGAAAATGAAGTGTAAATAAGAGGTGAAGAGAATGAAAACTATTAGAAAGGTTAAGCAAACAGCTTTGCCCGGATGGAATCACTCTGTTTGTTTAAGTTTGTCTTAAGGTCCCGAATAAAAGACATTTCAAAAGTCAAGCAATCGAACTTGTTTGAACGCTTCCTCAGGATCCTAAAGCTCTTTGCGATTTCACGTGGCTCGTTTCTATGTTGTACTTTTACATGGTTGCCGATTACCGATCGTTTATGTTCCTCCACACGTTGATGTAGGTGTCGTGTCGGCTTGTAAAGCCGAGATAATCTGCATCACACAGATCACACTTAAAGAAATATACAACGGCACAGTTTGCTGATTGACAATTGGAGGTTTAGGTTCCTTAGCTTTAAGCTCATCTTTGATCTTGCGGCTTGTTAAGACAGGATGTACCTCGGTATTTATCTTTCGGCTAAGATCACTAAGTTGCTCGTGTAGTTTGCATGCTATTCTCTGATCTTTGAAGGGCAGGGTATTCTAATGGGAATTGTACCTGCTGGTTGTGGGGGATGTATGCTCCCCGTCACCTTCATTTCGACGAAAAACCTGATGGTGTTTTAAGCCAAAATTAAACAAACAGAGTGATTCCATCCGGGGAAAGCCGTTTGCTTAAAACTTCTAATACTTTTCATTCTCTCCACCTCTTATTTACACTTCATTTTTGCATTCTGTTATTTTTATTGTTCGTGTGTAAATACTTAACTTTTTACCTTTCATTCCATTGTTTCAGAAATTGTATATATGCGGAATTTCTTATCTATGAACGTGAACTTGAAAATGACCGTGGAGCGGTCGAAACGTCGTTCTTCTTATTTTTTATCTCTGTATTATCCCATATATATATACACTCCTCTTTACGGACTGTAGCGCTCTTCGTGAATTTCCTAAACTGTGTCATTGTTAAGTCGGCCTCAATAAAATCTCTACTATGGCCAAAGCAAAAGTGTAACGAATTTTACAATTCAAACATTGTTAGAGGTCTCAGATCAGTGGACAGATTGCCCTAGAATTTAGAGCCTTTTGAGCAATAACGCCGCTGTGGTGAAAGCAATGTGGCTTGAGAGAAATGTAGCTTGAGTTGTTTCTTCAAGGTCTAATCTACTTAGAGAGGTGGTTCTCCGCCTACCGCATTTGTACCCTTTCTATCGGACGTTTATTTGAGGTGAGTTACCTTAATTTAATTCGTGGTGTCCTTTATTGATGCTCCATTGTATAATCAATTGCCACGGTAATGAAAAGTTTAAGGAGAATGTTTCTGAGAGCCAGGTTTGGTTTCCTCTACGCCTCAACTTCCTAATTCGATGCGTAATGTGCCCATAACTGCCGTACACTTGCAAGCGACAGGTTTCAGACTTAAGCAAAGGAGTGAACTAAGAGCTATTATTATATACTCAAAAGAATATCGCGTTTCTGATTGGGCAACGACGAATGCATAAATACGTTACAGATTGCAATACGGAAGTTGCTATGGAAACACAGCAATGGAGTAATTTTGTGGAGTATATAATAAATAAGTAAATAAAAATCGCATAAACTTGATCGTGCATTTCGTAATTTGTGGTCACTCGTGATGTCTTGAAAGTTCTCAAATTGCACATGCCGTAGCAAGGGCGTTGCTAGGAGCGAGCCTGGTGTGCCTGTGACCCCCTATCCCTCCCCCCCCCCCTCCCCCATCCTTTGCAAGCCTTTAAGCAAACAGCCCATAACATTCAGATGGCGAAAACGCCACAATCTGGTGAGTACCCTCTGTTTGACAGTGTGTGACCCCCCCCCCCCCCCCAACCTTTCAAAAATCCTGGCTACGCCCCGGCTTAGGCGAGTGAAATATTGAGGAGAACTTTGAAATATCACTCGTGCCCATAAATCCCGAAACGCACTCGAGGTCATACGATTTCGTGTACAAAAACAATTGAAGCCGTAAGGTAAGTGACATACCCTGAATATTGTAAATACTCTCTACTGTGACTCTTCCAAGCTCCGCGTCATTTCTTCTAAGCAACATTCGAATAATTTTAACCTAAGACATTTTAAATGTCATCAGTTTCCAGGGTTAGAAATTTCAAATATTTATAATTTTGCAAACAGTTTGGGAAAAAAATAAGAATGTTATTTTACTTGCCGAGGTGATAAAAATCTGTCCCAAGAGCATAATTTTGGGATAGTTTACGTAATGTCCACTTCGTCGATCTAATTGTACTGTTGGCTTCCCAAAATAAATTGCAACAATTTTATTACTTTGTAGTTGCATCCATATTGAAATTAGCCCTGTCATATCAAAAAGTGCATTCTTGAAGTTCGTGTTACTCTTTGTTTCTCCTGGGAAGGAATTCCTCGTAGATTTTGAAGATTAGATGTTAAAATTCAAAATCGCTTTCAAAGGGTCATTTGTTGGTTTCGAGAACGATTCTGATGGACTTGTTAATTTTTGACTTATGCATGCCTTACAGGCCAAATTTAGGACTATCGCATGTACTCTCATACAGTTTTACAAGGGCAGTATCCACAAAAGCCGTCTATCCCTTCCCAAATTTGAGGTTTGCATTGCATTAAGACGGTGTTGGGATATCCTGAAACTTTACCTGGGCATAAGAGGCGGATATGACCCCAATCTTGGAAAGATCTTTTTCACCCCATTCAACAGGCCAGTCATCAGAAAGTTCCGTAACTCTCTTAACAATTTCACTTGCTTCGGCTGAATTGACGTAAGAATTATCTGTGGCTTCCTCCAAGCCACAAACGGAAAAAAAGATCAATGGCTTCAATCTTGGATGTGCGGCTTCCGTGCTGCAGGGGATAAGCCCTTCTCCATAAAAGTTATCGGAAGGAAACTGAAGGATTTCTGGATGACAACGGTAATTCTTCGTCAAAAACATCACGTTTTCCCGATACACTTCAGGTTTCATTTGATAGTAGTGATCGAACAGCCGCTCTGGAAGCGAGCACTGCAAGCCCCAATCTCGAGCAAAATGTGAATATACTTCTGGCTTCATCTAAAATTATGTACAAAAGGTGCAAAAGACAATCACATAACGTCAGAATATGGACGTTTGACGTAGACGCATTATGACAGCATTTACGACCTGAATACATGATATTTATAATCGTTTGCCTTACAAAGTTCACCTGACCCAAAAATTTTTTTGGTGAGCTTACTTCAAGGAAGTGTAATGAAAAATGACGTTAAAACGCCTCATAGCACTGATTAAGAGGAATAGACAATGTTATATACTCTAGTAATAGAACTGACGGCTTTGACTTCATCACTTAAGTCAGTGGTATTAAATAAAAAAAATTCTAGTACAATGTTTCTTTCTCGTTTAAATTCCAGTAGAACTGACTCTATCATACGAAGGAACATTTTTTGCCGCACATGGCCACGTTGCTCTCTGATCAGCCCTTTAATTAAGACTTTCCTCTAACGATTTCCACTTGGAATCCTAAGTCGCTATATTTTATTTTTATTTACTTATTTATTTATTTTATTTATTTTATTATTTTTTGCATTCGACGAAGGAGAACGTATCCTAATAGTGTCAGTCTCGCGTTACGTTCTTTGAGTATCGATCATGACGACAGGGCGTTTGGACGATAGGGCTGGCTAGCACACATGGCCTCGATCTCATGTGATAGTGTATGGTTTGCCAAAGGGAAAGCACTGAAGTTTGTTCACCGAAGTTGAGTCCTCTTGAACTTGGTTAAAACATGGATCCAGCGCGAAAGTCTACTTATATTTCACAAAACTGATATTGCATTATAACACTTGTATTCCATATTAATTAATTGTTTTCAAAATGATTAGCAACAAGATAACAGTCTATAGTGTGATACCTTCATTACTGAGAAAATACTAGAAAAGGGTACAAAACGATTCTCCCCAAAATCTACAACGTCTTCCAAATGTCTAGCGATGACAAAACAGGAATCGAACGCACTTCACTAATCCTTGATTATTGCTAGTTTATAAAACTATCCTCGTTAAAACAACCAGCCCACGGAAATGTGCCGGTCGTAAGAACAGGGTGGTCGTTTGAACGGGGTAGCCGTTAATTCCACCATTTAAACCAGTTAAAGCACGTTAAAGCTTTAATTCCGTTATATCTCGTAAAACTCAACTAACGGTTTTTTGGTGTACCTGCATGTGATCTCCCGTTAAAACAATTTTCGTGTTTGGCCCAGCTAAAACGAGTGGAGTTAAAGCTTCAGGCTCTAATGCTTGGGCAGCCTCGTCTACCAGGATGTGTGTGAAGAAGCCACGGTTGAGTTGTAGGTCTAGCAAGTGTTTAGACATGCCCAAAGTTGTAATCACCACTCGATGATCGATTACATCTTCGCGTGTTGGTAACTTGTAGGTACCATTTTCGATCAAGGTATAATTCTTGGCAACTTTGGAGTCAGCATCCAATCTGCGACCGAAACAAAAATTGGAATGACCGTGTAGTTTGGTAAGTCAAAACAAAGTCATTTGAAGTCCAAACGAAAACTTGACGATCTAAAAAGCACTGAGGAATGAAAAACTTTATGCATTGGCCTCCGTCAATTCTACCAACCTTCTCTCCACGTGGTAAATCCGTAACGGTTTTGCCGCTCGAAGTCCATTGTCGTTTGTCAAGTAATTATCTAACAGTTCAACATGCAAGTCAGCTGCGCTGTTGGTGTGCGTGCAGAGCAAGATGCGCGTAATACTCCTTCTAACCAGTTCACGGATAGCTTGATGCAAGGTAAATGTCTTGCCAGTTCCAAACGGACCAAAAACCACCAGAGGACGAGGGTTACATTCCGTCGATAAAATGCGACTGACAACGTCTCTTTGACCTTCATCCAAAGGCACTCTATCAGAGAATTTATATTCCTAGAAATACCCACGAGGGAAAAGAAAATAGAGAACAAGAGAAGTTCTCTTCAGCACTATTTAGCGAAATACTTTACCTCAAAACTATTATAGGCATGCTAACTAACATTTGGTTTTATTTCAAATACTTTCTTATTGTTTACGTATTTCATACTAAGTTGCAAGTGTCTCCAATTTATTTCAAGAGCAAGAGGCCGGAAAAAGGTTGTTAAGGAATTCAATACTTTTATTCTCGCGGTCAAATAGGCAAGACAAAATTCTACGAATCGTGGTATGAATTTGCCCAAGAGTCTCTTTTTTTTTTTTTCTTCTTCTTCTTTTTTTTTCGGAAAAGACGCTTTAAAACTAATTGGGACATCTGGATGATACAAGGTACGGTCATAAGACTGAAATGGTGAGTAGGAGCCAAGTTATAAAGCGTTAAAAATTGTCTGATACATACGTATATGTTGCAATTGCATCCATGGGCAACTCGGAAAAAGTCCGAGTTCCAGGTGGGATTTGAACCCACGACCATCCGTGATCTAGTTGTGATATGCTGTCAGCCGTTATTTGACTTTGTAACTGCGTCATACAGTTTGAGTCAAAGACTCACGTTCACACTTGTCACCATAGAGTCTCCCTGACTGAGCTCAGTGGTTAGAGCATCCGACTAGATCACGGAGGGTTGTGGGTTCAAATCCCGACTGGAATTCCAGATCAGATTATTTCCCAATTTCCAATGGAAGTAGTTACAACATATATGTATCAAGTGAAGCTATTATCCTCGCAGTTATGAACGCAATTTTTGCAATTGCTTAGAGAAGCCTGAAAAATTCAGGACTTCAACGGAGTTTGAACCCGTGACCTCGTGATACCGGTGCGACGCTCTAACCAACTGCGCAATGAAGCATGAATGAATGAATCATTTATCCTCACATTCAGTCCGACCTGTACCTGCTCTAAGGAGTAGATTATGGATTTAATAAGCAATTTCAAGAAGCGCCCTAGTTTAATTGCCTAGTCTCCTTTAGCTTAGACGTCGGTAGAGCACCCAAACAGTCCTGCTAGAAGGAATCGTTTCATGAACGCCCGCCTTAGTCATCACTGACGAACGGTTTCACCGTATTTCAAGTTGAACTACTTTAACCCATTCACACCAAGAGCACCACCGATTGACGAGTAAGATCGTCCAGCGTTAGCCGGACAAAGTAAAATCTGCAAGTCTTCACTCTCAGGAGGGAAATTCAAGTTAAAGGGGACAGTTTTTGAGTGGGCCTAGATATTGTTCACTCATTCACACTTATACAGCGCCCCGAATTGACGAGTAAAATCGTTCGACAGAGTAAAATCTATGACTTGTTACGTTACCTCGTGTGTCACCTGCCATGTACTTGGTTTTGGAAACAATAGGTTTCGTTGGGTAGGACCTAGCTTGTCAATTGCAGCATGCCATTCACAGAGGGGCTGTCGATTGAGCTGAAACTGTACGTCAACCAAGATTTTTCCTCCGTCATTGTTCAGCTGAAGCTCAGAACAGATCCGGGACGACAATTTCAATACTACAGTTTTTCCTGTGATGTCTACCGTTTGAACGAGTGCCTCGCACACCTTGGAAGAATTACTGCTTGCCAACCTAAGCCAAGCAGTCTGAATATTTCGGATGAGGAGTCGACCAGCGGCATAATCAGGTTGGGGGGCTCCATTCTCCTCGAAAGTAAGAACTCCAAATAATTCCCCTTGTTCAGCAAAAATCACTTCGGATCTTTTGCCAAGCACACTTTTCTGAGTTTGCAATGGGACACATCGAAGAATAAATCTGAGAAAAGAATTTTGTTTTCTTTATTCAGTGTGGCCTGTCATTCATTGCGTTTCTTATTTTATTTTTACCCTTGAAATCATGTACGAAACAAGTCAGAACATTTCTCTTCTGTCTTGTTACGTATCTATCTCCTTCAGTAGAAAAGCAAACGAACGTAGATGTTTTTCTCCATCCTAGAATTAAGTAACATTGACTCTATTTTAACCGGCGTCGTGCGTTTCAAAATCCGTTTCATTTGCAATTACATTCGAGGAGTCACAAAGGTATCAGCTTGTCTCTTTGTCAAGCGTTATCCTCTGTGAAATAAAGTGGTGATAATGATGATGATGATGACGTCGACGATGTTGATTCAATAGTGAATTAGTTAAGAGTGTTCCTATGGCCTTGGTTGGCTCCCCAGCACAGTCGCAAATGAGTCTATTTTTAGAATACCCGTTCCCGCGAAAATTAATTGATGTCCCTGAAAAAACATGACAGAAGCTGTCACGCGTGACATGGCTTCCCCTGATTGGTTAAGGTGGCGGCCCTTTGTTTGTCTTCACGCTAAGTGTATCTAAAAATAAATCCACTAGCTTGTGACTTTCCTTGGGCAAGACCGCAAATTGATAGAGAAAGACTCTTACCTAATTCACTCTTGGTTGATAATAATGACGATGATGATGATGATGTTGATGATGATGATGATGATGATGATGACGACGATGATTAGAATGTCCTAATTGATAACGAATTGGATAATCAATAGTTTTAACAGTCCTAGACTGGAAAATTAGACCGAAAGGAGACGTGGTCTTGGCTTCAACTAACTAGGCAAATTGCACAATAATTGTGTCAAGACATCTAACATTTACCTTGAAATCGCTTTTTTCATGAAGAGTTCTTCGGTAAAAAGTAGTTGATGCATTGCCCTCTGGTAGTTTTCCTCAGTAAGGCTGACCTCAACAACTTGTGCTGAAACCACGTTTTCGATCCTAGAAGGCAGTTGATAAGTCCTCTCTTCAACTGACGCAGCGATTCTAGAGGACACCGCAACCTCCACAGATGTCTCCGTCCAAACCTCCGGATCTAGTTTGAGTTCTTCACGAGTCGCTGAAATTGTGTCTAAGGCGTCCTTGCGAGCTACATCGACGTTGAAGCCGTACAACAAGTAAGGTTTCTTGCCAAAATCAAACCTAAGACACTGAGTAAACGTCCGATTTAGAGTGGAGATTTGATTTTCGAAGAGGACAGAAACTTCAATCTTCGCTTTCCCTGATGTCACTCCATGGTCAGGTAGTGTGCATGACCAGCGCTCGTAGGGCTCCACAAAAACACCACACGTGCCGTTTAAACAGCCACTGACTCTAGTCAATCGATAGCAGTTGTGATATCGATGGGTGAGATCTACTCTTTTTAGCATCCCTACATCGCGTATCTATAAGACACCAAACAAAACGCTTTTTCGTAGGAACGTTAAAGGGATTGGCAATGAGATTATGCAGTTGTCTTTCGTTAAATGAATGAATCCTGTTGTATCTCTCAGACAGTAATTCTAGACTGGCGCTATGATTGGCTAATTAAGCGAACCCTACTCTACACAGTACGAGGTGCTCCATTAGTTGGTCGATTCAAACGTCCAGAGATATAAATATCTCAAGAGGTATTATTGCGCAGGAAAATGTTAAATTTTGTTCATAAAAAGTCAAATTTCCATTTTGCAATTCCTTCGAAAACTACAAGCTAGCCCTGCTTTATGAAGTGTTTTATTCATAGAATTTTCTCAATTGTCATTCATTATAGTTTTTTAATGGTTATTTTTGTCGTACTTTGTTTACGCCGTTTTCATGGTAGGCTTATAAAAGACTTTAGTGCAAAAAGAGTATGCGCAATCCGGAGGGTGTAAGGTGCAGGTTGCAGGTTAGGGCTGCAAGTTGCATAACTGTAACAACCCAAAACTTTACAAAAAATGCTACAGAGCATAGTGTTTAGGCCTAATGTTAGCATTAGTAAAGGTTTGGTTTGTTTCAGTTATGGTGAAACAATGCCCTGCAACCTGAAGTTTACTCCCTCCAGGCACAACCTACCTCAAACTCGAGAGTAACTGTCCATTCATATTTGTCTCCTCTCTGATCACGTGGAATAATTTGCACTGTAGGGGGTTTATCACTTGAAACTTGTACACCAGGGAGACTGTAGACCATCTAAAGGAAAAGGTGAACCAAAATACAAAATAAAAAAATTAAAAAGTGCCCCTAACTATACTACCCGCACATGCAAGTAATTAGACACATGCCGAGTTTTGGCATCCAACGCGAAGTGTCCCTTTAACGTGGCTCAAACCAGTTTCAACACTTATTAAAAAGAAACGTTCTTATCAGAAGGATTGACACTACAACCCTTGATGACTTAACAGCAATGTTATCGTACAATATCAAACACCAATTATTGCTGAAAAAGATTCGGTCATTTTTGTGACGTAACAAGTTACCGTGGCAACAGGAAAGCCCTGCAAAACACCTCATATTTTGGCTTTAGCTGCTCATATCTCAAAAACGAACTCCGTGACCCCCAAGTTTTAAACAAATTCTTCAGAGCCGATTCAGAGCCACCTTAACTTATTGAAAATTTAACGTTGCTCTGAATCCGCAGAGAGTTTTTATCTTGGCCTGCTGATCACTTTTGTACAATAAAAAATTGGAGTCACCGAGTTCGTTTTTCAGATATGAGCAACTAAAGCCAAAATATAGGCTGTTTTTGCAAGGCTTTCCTGTTGCCATGGTAACTTGTTACGTCACAGAAATGACTGCATCTTGTTCAGCAATAATTGATGTTGCACATAATTGCGAATTGCTGTTACGTGATTAAGTGTTGTAGTGTTGTCAATCCTTCTAATAACAAGGTCTCTTACAAGTGTTGAAACTGGTTTGAGCCACCTTAAGTCTATGCATTTTCTTCCTTTTTCCAACAATAAGGTAAGGGTAAAGGTTAGCGTTATTTTTGACTTAGGGTGAATGCATCTGTTTATCCTTACTTGAGGAACAGCATTTGGCGGACACTTTGTGACGTTAATTGTCTGTTATTCCGAGACACGAGTCCAACGGTCGGAGAAGCTAGTGTCATGCTTGGGCCATTGGGCCAATTCTTGAGATAACGTTACAACCTGCTTTGCAACGCTAAAAATCTCTCAAAACTGGAATGCAAAACAGCTTGTGACGTCATCTCAGAGATTGACCTATGCTTCTCACAGCTTTTCACTAGATCTGCCGTGGGAAAAACCACTGCTACTTTTGTCAACATTGCGCATTTCATGCGGCATTTTGCAAGAGAAATCGCTACCACTTAGTGTTCTATGTTGCTGAAATTTCGCCTTTGCGAGATAAAAACGTTTGAGGTTAGGGCCACTTCAAATAATTGAATTCATTTTTTGCTTATGTTGGTTAAACGCATCGCTGCAATAACCAGGTGATTGAAAAAAATAAAATGCTGTTGCTTCCAGGTAATCAATATCCTTCGTGACTTGATGTGCTTGCGCTTCCGTTCGAAATAATTTTCTCTGTTCTTTGAAAATACCGAAAATAGTCGAAGAGCCCCAGGACCTGGAACCATTCGATTTCTTGGCAATCAACTGTATCTCCTCTTGCTCAACAGCACTATACCCCCGGCTTACAGCAACGTACAATTTTTACATTAAAGCACAAAAGAGATCACAGAGCAACTTATTGTGATCAGTAAAGAGTTCACATCACTGCCTGAAGGATAGGCTGCGATAAATCCTTGTAAACTTCAGTATAACTTCTATGCTCAAGTTGTCCCCGAATCTTCGGAACGTCTGAGCAAGTTAGAACACTAATCCTCTTTAGGACATTCCGCTGGGCTATTGAAAACTGTTTCGGATTTGATGACAGAGGCTCGTGCTATGTGAATAGCATAAGCCTTCTATGATTGTGATGGTAGTACTAATAAAACTTTGGAGTCTTAGCAATGCTGAATATATCAGCTGTCTACATCATAGCCTTGCTCTAATTATTGTAAAATTTATTTTAGCCATAGCGGAACTGTGCTTGCCTATCTGAATCAAACTCCAAAATACAAAAAATAAATTAAGAAATCACACTTTCCAATTTAGGCAGGATCGTCCAGTATTTCTGTACAATGTACACTTTGTCCTTTTAAATCATATTGTTTTATTTCAAGTAGCTGGTATTTTGCATGGTTTTATCTGTGCCTGGTATTGTCTTTTTCATAAAATAACTTGGTATCCTAAATGAAAACACGTAAACACTGTGTCAAAATAAAATTCTTTCTCTGCTACTATTACGCAGCCAACACCACACAAAAATGTGTTGTTGTTTTTTTTTTGCAATAAAGTAGAGCACCTCTTTCCCAGAGATATCAGCAGTTCTTTCTCTTCTTTGGCTTGTGGGTTCTTGCATCCTGCTAGGTAAGGCATTTTCAGAGTTATTCTTCTTATGACCTTCCTTCCACGATCTAAGTTCTTCTTGACCGTGGGCAAATGTACAGAATTTTCCTGTCTTGCACACTCGAGCAGATTTCCACCTAAAACCCCAAAAAACACGTCGATGGAAATTGAAAAATTTTGTTGTTGTTGTTGTTGCCCATCCTTTCCTTGCATCTTTTCACTTTCATTTACCCCTACCTAATTACATGTAGCGTAATATGAAGACATCACAATGTGCTGCACATAGTAATTGGAAAACACCTCAACTGCCATCCATATTATCTTAGACAGGGGCAGATGTAGTGAAAACTATTACTAGTATAAAGGCGCCCGCAAACTAGGAAACACTGTCACGGAAACATTGTTTCCCGAAATGTTTCCTCGACGCGCAAACGAGGAAACATTTGCTGAGAAAGCAAAATGTTTCTGAACAAATCTAAAAACATTTTTGTTTCCGCAACAAATGTTTCCTGGGGCTGCAAACGGGAAAACATTTGCTTCCGCAACAATGTTTCTGCAACATTGTTTCCTCGTTTTCGGGCGCCTTAAAAGGTGTACAGCGCCCGTGGGAAGTACGGGAAAGTAGTTGCATAGGGGACAGGCGAAAGGACAAGTCCTATGCAGGATTCGAGCCCAGGACCTCCGTAACACTAGTCGGATGCTCTATCTATTTAACTACAAGAACTCTTGGAGAGCTAGATCCTTTATCTTGGTCCTTTACACCTTGAACATCTATAGTTGCATTTGAAAATTTGTTGGCGCATAACTTTGTAGAAACTGCAAACCAGCGAGACACATGGTCAATTCAGGACCTAGATAAACGACCATGATGCCCAGGAGTTCTCCTAGCTCAACGGAGTCCTAGATTCGAATCCTTTCACCCGTCGCCAAGCAACTATCAGTCTACCCTTGTTTGAAATAGTACAGAATGATCATTTACCATTTACACAACTTAAAATTTCCATCGTAAACACCGATAGGAGGGGATCGTGGCCTTGCTTGTCTTGTGTCATGAATTATCAAAATTCCATGAATGTTGTGGCGGGGCCTACTGTGCACTTCATGATTGTAGCCAGCCTGCATTTGTGCGGTAGTTGGACGTCTTTTTCCAATGGAGCAACGGTCTGCGGAGCAAAAATATGGTTTCAGGCATTCGTACTTACTTTGGGGTAAAACGATGCTTGAGTTACCGAGTTCCCTGCGACGACCCAACAAATTTCCATGCTCCCAACAGGGTGGCTTCATACATCAGTTGGTAGAGCATTGTACTGGCATCGTAGAGGTCATGGGATTGAATCCTGTTGAACCACCTGGATTTTTCTGAGACAATTGCTTAAATTGTCCCTTTAAGTTCGAGGATCAATTCCCTCAATTTCGTCAAATATAAATGCTTATGACAAATGAGAAAAGGAGCCCATTTCAAGAGGAGAAAAACTTCGATTTGTTTGTATAACAGCGTTTGCACATATTTGGCTTATTTTTTGATTGCCTTTCCCGCGACAAGAGATAATAATCTGACAGAGCCCTTGATAATTATTTAAAAATTATTTTTTGATTTCGCCTATGCTACGAAGGTTATTACTTTTGATATGTTGTTCCTATGAACGAACGGTTCACTTTCACACCACAAACAACCACGCCTCTACCTCATATTGTCCTAACCGCAAGACCTGACTTCCTCAGCCATCACAATTATCACTATTACCCTTTCGAATGGGAATGGACGCTCATGAGAAGCGGTATGTATTTAAGCACTATTTAAAATGGCCTTATCTGTAAAAATGCCGAGACTAAGTATAGGAGTTACATGCTCTTGCTGAAATTCATTACATGCCAGCGGCCGTCTTGTCGAACAGGCTGATTTCGTTAGCAAACTTCTTTCCCTTGCGGAAAATGGACCTTAAGGACGTTCGCGCTAATTGTTTGTGCGCAACGCTACTGCGCAGGTGAGCCGACTGTAATATGTCGCAATACTTCGAACATTAGTGAAGTTGAGGTTTTAAAACCTTTGCAAAAACCGTGGACGATAGATCTTGCACAGCGTTGGATCAGAGACGATCGTGATCAGTCAAAATTGATTTAAAAAATATTTATGAAAGTCCAGTAGACTACTGCACGACTGATATTCGCGTTGTTTTATCAGTCGTGCACTAGTCTACTTGACTTTCAAAAATATTTGCTAGCATTAGTGAAAATAACATGGCGACATAAACGTCGGGGAAAAAATTCCAGGCCGGCAAAAGAATGGCACATTTATTTCCAAATCATCATGAAACGTTAAAAAGAAATGAGCGGGAGGGTGGAAAAGCTCTGGAAAAAGGTAGCTGATCGAGTAGTGGATGAAAGTTTGGAAAACTCGAGGACGAACCGTTGCGTAAATTTAATTTTATTTTTATGATTTTCGATGGATGAGCAGATGAGGCTACACTTGTTATTATAACCGATTCATCGAGATTAAGACATTTTTCCACTGCCATTTTCTCCGAAACGAAGTCGGTGACCCCAATTTTTTTTTTTTCATTTTTGGAGTAAGTACTTTATGGCCTAGCTCTAGGCGAGAAATGAAGAAAATTTCACCGCAGGTAGATTTTGGCGCGAACGTCCTTAAGTGATCAGGCACTCAAAAAACTAGAGTTGCTCGACGAAGTGGTTGTTTCCTCTTCTCGAGTGATCTTTAAACTTCGAGTAGGCAAGAACTACGCTAAAGCGTTTATTAAAATTTCAAAAATCAGTCCAATGCGAAGAACAATAAACAAACACACAAAACCTGATTGTCTTTGTGTGGTCCACGTGGTCAATTCCTCCTCGCCATGTGCAAACGTGCAACTTTGTCCACATTTCTCGCCACGTCTATAGCGCCGGCAAATTTCAAAAGGCGTTTCCAGGCTCACTTCCCTTGGGTAAGGTCTCATTACTTGCCATTTCTTTTTCGAATTTTGCCAAATCCCATGGAGAAACTTAGATTGCCTTGAACAACTGAGACATGAATAGGGTGGTTTGGAGGGCGTTTTGTTTGTCTGTACAGAATGCTCGCAGACACGCACGACGCCTTTTGGTAATTTATCCAGCGTACATGATGTTGATTTGGAATTAGAGGCAGCTTCCATCTTGGGATTGCCGTTGAGGGTCTCGTCCTCTTGACCTGTTATGCCGATAGGACGATAAACAATTTCTGACGTACTTGATCTTTGAAAACGACTGGTATCTTCCACATTGGAAAAACGCTCAAGCCTTTCCACTTTACCGCGCTGACAAGTGAAGTCAAACTGTTCATTAGCTTTCCGACTTTTATGAGGACTTTCGTCTTGCTTCGATTCGGGATTTCTCGAGTTTCTCGAAGACACAAGTGTCCAGCCATGCTCTGTTTCCTTTGGCGCAGCATCTGTTTGCTTTGAAGATGAACATGATGAAATTCTGTCTCTGAGTGAAAGTTCTTCTCCAGTACTGTGCCCTTGACTTGGTAAAGAGACTAAAGAAGACAGTGAGTGTGACTGCCTAGATCCCCTATCCTTTACAATTTCGCCCTTTTTATTACGAGCAGCGGTTGTGTTTCCTAAGAGAAGACATTCACAAAGTGAATCACATTAAGATAACATAGGTACTCACGGTGTGTAGAGAGATATTTGTTGGATCTCTACTCGCTTGGCGGATGAATACCGTTGTAGCAAAAAGTGACAACTTGAAAACTCCAGTACACGACGGTCAAAATTATAATCTTCTTCTAAGGTCTTTTTTATAATTCGCAGCAGTCAACTTCAACTTCAATCAGAACCGTATCAGAACTATCAGCAGCAACTAGCAGCAAAAAATTGGCATTCACGAATTGAAGGACTTTTTTCTTTATAGTAAAGGTAGAGTTAATTGGCTTCAAATAATTAGATAAGTAAGATAAACCTAAATTTGACAGTTTACAATTAGTCAGCATATTTCTCATGATTAAAAGCAAAGCACGTAATCCTTTGCAAAACTTTGCTGAGAAATCTAGAGAACAAAATGGACAAGTAACAAGAGCAAGTATAAAATTAAGTAGCTTTTTACAAAGTGCGAATAGCAAATGAAAGAGTACTTTAATTGATAGAGTCAAAAAGTGATGCAGACTTGCACCAGAGAAATCGCCCTATTTTTAATGAATCTTTTATTATCGAAAAAAAATAAGGAAACAGAATAATAAAAAGATCGTGTTTGATCAGCAGAAGCCAAAGGTAATTTCACTAAAAGCATACTTATCAAATATCGGTACAAGAAGTGTCAAACAAACGTATGAACGGTCTCTAGTGGTAAAATATAAACAACTATACATTTAAAATTTATATTTAATTAGATGAAAAACACTCTGCCTAGTGTGGCAGCTGTATATTCATCTAATCTCAAGTTGTTTTTGACAGTGTATCGGCAGAAAAAATATCAGACAGACAGCGAAACATATTTCATTGATGACCGTCACACCAGACTGTACGACCTGTAAATGCCAAGTTTGTTCTATGATACAATATACAAGTAAGGATAGTTTTATTTTTTTAGTTGATAGAGTCAAAAAGTGATGCAGACTGGCACCAGAGACAGCGCCCTATTTTTAATGAATCTTTTATTATCTAAAAAAATAAGGAAATAGAATAATAATAAGATATTGCTTGATCAGCAAAAGCCAAAGGTAATCAGTTCACTACCCGCTTTAAAATGAATTTTCAAAACTTATCAAACCTCCTCCAGGCCTTCGTTCCCTGGGATCGTCTTTTACTGAATTAGAAGCTGTGCTTGTCTGTCGTTGTTTAGGTCTAGCTCCATCAAAGTTAACGGCAACTGCTATAATGTACGGGAAATACAAATTTTACCGGAATTGAACTGTAGGTAGCTCGGCATTTTAAAAAAGAATCATGCTCATCGTAAGTTATTTCAAACCTCCTCCAAGTCTTTGTTCCCTGGAATCGTCTTTTACTGACTGATCAGAAGCTGTGCTTGTCTGTCGTTGTTTAGGTCTGGCTCCACCAAAGTTAACGGCAACTGCTATAATGTACGGGAAATACAAATTTTACCGGAATTGAACTGTAGGTAGCTTGGCATGTTAAAAAAGAATCATGCTCATCGTAAGTTATTTCAAACCTCCTCCAAGTCTTTGTTCCCTGGAATCGTCTTTTACTGACTGATCAGAAGCTGTGTTTGTCTGTCGTTGTTTAGGTCTGGCTCCACCAAAGTTAACGGCAACTGCTATAATGTACGGGAAATACAAATTTTACCGGAATTGAACTGTAGGTAGCTCGGCATGTTAAAAAAGAATCATGCTCATCGTAAGTTATTTCAAACCTCCTCCAAGTCTTTGTTCCCTGGAATCGTCTTTTACTGACTGATAAGAAGCTGTGCTTGTCTGTCGTTGTTTTGGTCTTGCTCCACCAAAGTTAACGGCAACTGCTATAATGTACGGGAAATACAAATTTTACCGGAATTGAACTGTAGGTAGCTCGGCATGTTAAAAAAGAATCATGCTCATCGTAAGTTATTTCAAACCTCCTCCAAGTCTTTGTTCCCTGGAATCGTCTTTTACTGACTGATAAGAAGCTGTGCTTGTCTGTCGTTGTTTTGGTCTCGCTCCACCAAAGTTAATGGCTTCAATGTGAAAAAAAATTACAAGATTACCACAATCGAACTAGCTCAGTCGGAATGTGAAAAAAAAGTCGTGTCACCGTAAGTTATTCCAGCAAGGATCTATAAAATAAGACCGCTTAAAATATTCTTCTTCCGTGTGCACCAGTCCACTATCCAATCGGAAAATGGCGAAAGCCATCTTCTGCTTCTGATGCGAGTGTAGTCACAAAATGTAAAGGCAGACACTTTTAAAATCCTTGCCGCAAGAAAAGAAATTACGCACCTCTATTAACCGCCTGCTGGTCTGAATTTTTTCTGGAAGGAGATCCTGATGCTTCATAGGCTATAAGGAATACAAAAGCGTTAGAAACTCGAGGAAGAATGATAACATGATAAAACTGTCTTGCTTAGTGTAAATATATTCTGTGAAGTATTGCCTCGGCTTTCGAAAGCTTACCGCAAATAAATATTGATAACCTTTCTATTAAGCAAAACTATTGTAGCGCCAAATGGAGAATTTATGTTTCCAAAGGATCCATGAGGGCAAAAGCCGTAGAATAAGTGTTTTAGATCAGCGAAAACGCGCACCCTTCCAAATACTTGAAGAGGTATTAAAATATATCCTGAACACAAGTACCTGTTGCCAGAGTTGTCTAGCCCAGGTGATAACGTGTGGTCAGAAATGGAGATCGATTTCCTTTCAGAATTCCAGACTTTTGAAGCAAGCAATGACGTATTACGTCAACATCCATTTACTATACATATATATGTATAGATGTACATAGAAGCAATCCAATCTAAACTCTCATTATACATGAAGAAGGCTGGTTTGGCCGAAATATAAGTACACCACTAAAATCAAATCTACGTTATATCGGCTCTTGCTCAAAATATTTAGCTTCCTTTCAGAAACTAGGAACACCAGATTATTATAGTCCTACGCATGCAAAACGTCGTTCTCGCGGTCTATTATCGTTTGGTGCTAACATAAATCGAGAAACAAAAAAGAACTAAATAAAGAAAGGAACACAATAAATATTCCAGTAGGCGATTCTATCAGGTACGATTGTCCGGGAAAGTGAAGTCTTGAGAAGGGTTGCCGGTCCAGGATGACATTGAGTGAAGTTTCGACAACATGAGCGGGTCCGGCTGGATTTCGACTGAGGTCCCCGTTGAATACAGAAGAGACTTCACCTGCAGAAGACTGATCCAAGCACGGATTGACGATAGTCACAGGAGCCTGAACCACTACAACAACAGACTACTGTTTACAGTCTCGACAGCCAATGACATTTAGGCTTAACTGGCTGTCGACCAATAACATCACGACTTAGTTGACCAATAAGCCATTTCCAAGTTCATGTCTGCCCCCTCTTCAAAGCGAGTCTAAGTGCGAAGTTTTTGTGATGGTAATTAGCTTTACTTTACATATGAATGAAAACTAATTTTCATAAGAAAGACTTCGCACTTAGACTCGCTTTGAAGAGGAGGCAGACTTGAACTCGGAAATGGCCTATTACATCAACGACCAGACTGTTTATACTATTTACTCACTTGACAGATCCCGCTCTGAAGATATGGCTTCCGCTCAGGTTTTCAAAACATCAGTCAGTGAGATCCTAAACAGTCTGTCTCAGTACTGTACACTCACCCGGACGATCGTACTTCACTAAATCTGAGTTCAAGCCTCTTACGATTTTAGGTTCGAAATGAGTGCTATTAGTCAAATTTTTAGTACCTGTTTTTGCATCGAAGTTGGGAAAAAGATTCTTTGCTTCCAGTTCGTCTTTTTTCTGAAAGAAAATCGAGTCTTCTTTAAGTAATTGGGTTTAGACATCGATGCACTCCTACACATGTACAACGGCATTACAATTCCCTCGCGGGAATTTAAGAATTCAGGAACAGGTGGTCATTGCTATGAATTTCCAATAACGATATTAAGAAAGCTTGGTTTCCAGTTCAGACATTTCGGAGTTTAAACCAGTGAACTCGCGATCCCTGTGCGACGCTCTAACCAACTGAGCTATGAAGCCACTGACGTTGGGAGCTGGTCATTTGTGACTTTTAATGTTCTCGTGATGAATGAATCAACGATGAAATGATATATGAAATGAATCATATATTGAACTGCGGATATGCAGTTATTGCTAAAATTGTGTTAAAAACCGCGAGGACCATAGCTTCACTTGATTCAATGTATGATTCATTTCATATAATCATTTCATTGTTGATTCTTAGTGATGTCCACTTTCATTTTATCAAATTATAAAGTCCATGGAAAATTTGGCTAGTCAACTGAGTAATAAAAGGTGCTAAGTTGACCACGTGGCAGGGTGAGTTAATTAGCGAATATTCAGTCGAGCATTTGCCCTTCTTCAGGGACAAATTCGCCCTGATGCAAAATCTCAGCGCTCGAAACACTTGTCACTGAATGATTTTCAGCTAATTAGTACCAGTTGTTCTATTTTTCATATGAACTTTATAATTAAGACCGAGGACAGTCCGTTAGTGGTAGTGGTTGTGCATTTGACATATTTTGTCCCCTTCCTTGTAAAAATTGTTTTCAATTGTGGAACTTACTTTAACTGTATACCGCAAACAAGCGCGTACTGATCTCGCCGCAATCTAAAAAAAACGCTGTTTTTTTCTTCTTTAAAATCCAATTTCAAATAGTCACGTAATCTCTGATGGGGTTGTTTGAGTGCAAGGTCTCTATGTCAGCACTTTAGAGTAACGAGCTATGTGCAAACTTTGAGAAAGAACAGCCTTTTGCATTCTCTGCACCACTTCTTTTTCTCTGGATGGGACTACAAGTCCATTGATGTTACTCTCCACCTCCTAGTTATATCCCCCTAAAACGTCCATGATAATCATGTTAAATTGCTTGACTTGATAACGCGCAAGCTGCCTCTTCAGTTCCAACTGCAGTGGGACATACTTCTCTGTCTTCTCGCAGCTCTTGATCTCCTTGTTAGCTAACCACGGGCAGCTCATCTCTAGTAGCATGATAGAAGACGCCGTGCTGTCTACGATTCGAGCGTTAACAGTCACTCTCACCTCTACATGGTCTGCATACACTGGGACATCCCAAAATGCTTGCGCCCGGTCGTTTCAGTCGACCGGTTTCGGCTTCACTGATGAATACCATGGAGGTACGATGTCTACAAGATCTAATGTGTTAGGCATCTCAAAGAAGACTATCTTCAACACCGCATTGCGCCGCTGCAGATATTTGGACAGCGCAAGTGCTGGACACCCTGCTAAAATGTGTGCGACCGTCTCAGGGGCCTTGCCGTGTAGTCTACACAAAGTCTAGTCTGCTGGTTATTTGATCTGGTACTGAAGTTAACAGTTTTGTAAGTACCTTAGCTTGCTGCTGTTGTTGTCTTTCAGTATCTTTTCCAATTTTATCCATGATCTCTTTATTAGTTTTCTCTTGCTCCTGCAAATCAATGCAAGATAACGGTGATGCTTTAATCTATACAACTTTTCTTGCAACACCATGCAAAGAAAACGTAATGAAATTCAAACCTCTTGGTATTTTCAGTTACCGGTGACACTCCCAACAAATAAACACTATAGTGAATGGTATGACGAAAACACAGACCTCAGATCCGAAAATAAAGTGCCAGACCCGGCTTCTGGGTGTCACGAAAACTCTGACTTACTCTGACCATCAGCCGCACATTGAAGTGGGTCCTGAGTTTTAAAATGTCCATACACAAAACTCGATAGGATCATAAAAAATCGTTGACATACAGAGATTATGGCAAATCAATCAAGGGAACACAGTAAAGGAGATTATCATTTCACAACACGATTTGCATACGTCATCCACATTAATATAAAAACTTTTGTGACGTTATTAGTCTGCGAAAGTCTTAAAAGAGATGTATTGTTTTCGATATAATGACACGAAGATACTGTGAAAAACGTCCTCGAGCTCTTAAACAGAGATTGAACTCAGGTGAATTAAGGCCTGGGCCCAGATCTATTTTATGAAAATAAGTGCGGGGGTGGTCTAAGTATTGATACATTTTATATAACACGAAATAAATTTGGGACATCGTTTGTAGCAATAAGATGTGAAACCTTAACTGTTATATGGGATGATATATTATCAAGTGACATGTCAAAGTTATTATTAGCACAGAAATCTTTTCAGCTAAACTAAATAAATGTCCGAAAAAAGAAATTACTTTCCATAGGGGACTGGGCAATGGTACAAAATGCCGTAGGTTTCCAAAACTAAATACATATTAAACAAAGGCCAAGCATAGTTCGTTTTCTTTTACCATTTTGACTAATCTTATAGCTACAGTAGCGAAATGAAATCAATTTTGGCATAAACTATTGCCGTTTTTCATTTTGAGTTTTGTGGCCGTAACAAGTCACGTGACCTCATTTGTATACGTCATCCACATTAATATACAAACCTTTGTGACGTTATAAGTCTGCGAAAGTCTTAGGTTGTTATTACTAAACCGTCAGAAAATAGACCACCCCCTTACCTTTTTGTGCAATAATTTGGGGCCAGGTTGGGGCCCATGCCTTAATTTACTTGAGAACCTATGAGCTTCCGATTATTGGTTCGGATGCTCTACCATTGCGCTACAATTTGTAGACGACACCCTTGGAGGTAAGCCCTTAATGAGGTTCAGGTACACTTGTTAATGTTGTGGGTAAAGAACATAAGAACAGGTATGTTCGCACGAGATTGCTGGCCAAAAACAGATTAACGTAAATTGAGATGAAATAGTTCACCTTTCTTACGCGCTGTTCCTCCATCTTCCGCTGTTTCTTATTCATCGGCTTGTGAAAAAAAAAAAAATTGTGAATCTCGCCTAATAATGTATACTGAAATCAAGATATTCTTAGACAAGTTTTTAATTAATATCTTGGTCAGCATGATATTATTGAACTCTGTTTTGGGGAGGAGGGATGGTACAGTGATAAGAGCACTTGCCTTCCACCAATGTGGCCCAGGTTCGATTCCCGGATTCTACGTCATATGTGGGTTGAGTCTGTTGGTTCTCTACTCTGCACCGAGAGGTTTTTCCCCGGGTACTCTGATTTTCCCCTCTCCCCAAAAACCAACATTTGATTTGATTTGTTCTGATTTCAGTTGATTTGTAGCCTTCCAAATTAGTAGAGCACTCGTGCTCGGCTAAATAATCTTGAGACTTAAATAAAATGATCATTTTTATGAAAAAACTCTTCTAAATCCGAAGGGTGATAATGATTTACGTGAGGCCTATGATTGCCTTTTAAGTGATATACGACCCTGGATGGGGGGAGGGGTTCTTGAATGTCCCGAAACCTTTTGGGTGTATTTCATGTGACATAAAACGCTTTACATGTCATTAAACTTGCAGTTGTTTCGTTTCCTCTGCTCTTGAAAAGATGTCAAAATATTTTTTTTTCCGAATAAACAGATCTTCGTTTCACAAACTGCTTTTCGGTTCCGAAACGCTTCCCGGGCTTTTGAGTCAGGGGCATTTGCCTTAGACCGCAGGTCCCAGAACACAACATATTGGTGAACAAGATCTAACATTCTCAGACTTTTCAGTCTTCAGAAGGTATAGTCAAATTAGCTTTATTTGACACATTCAAGTTTTATCGAGAGAAATAGATACTTACGGGTTTCTTGTCAACGGGGACTGGCTCTTGAGAAGAAGTAGGACTGGACGTCTAAATATCACATGTCGATAACTTTTAGTTAATAGGCTTTTTGCAACAACGATCGCATGGTACAAAATCCGCCATGCTGGAGGGCAAGCTCATTATTATTCCCCCACTGGGACCTTAAAACAAAGAGACCTGAACCAGTCAAGCTTGACTTGCCTTTGTTTTAATGTCCCAGTAGGGAAATAATAATGAGCTTGCCCTCTAGCATGGCGGATTTTGTACCGGCTTAAGTCTGTACTGTAAACCTGCCAAAATAAGCTTCTGGTCCCAGTTGTCACAAGTTCAAAAGATGGATAACGCTATCCACCGGATAAATCACTGTCCATTGGATAGCGCAATTGGTTTCGCCGACTTATCCACTGGATAGTGATTTATCCGACGGATAGCGCTATCCATCCTTTGAACAACTGGGACCTGGTGTTAATCATGGTTTGCTTAAAGGGTCTCAAAGAATTGATGAAGAATAATGTTATAGGATCACCATCAAAAAAGAGGAGAGGCAGAGAGGCGTGTGCCCGGGTAGTCGAGTTCTGGAGCTCCCTCTTACCCCGGGCCTGGAACCCAGGCCTTCCCGCCTGGATTGCAGGCCCATTTTCAGGGCGGGTTAAGAGGGAGTCCCTGAACAGGACTAGTGGCCGGAAGAACATGGTGCGGGAAGAGAAGAAAGGGCAGGAATTGGGATCTCTACGAGGGTGAGAAGTGAGAGAGAAATCCCAAAACATTTATCATTCAGCCAAAAACAAGACTGAACGTAGTGACGAAAATTTAACCAGCGAGAAAAAGTAAATTCGCACTCGGGCTAAAGAACAGGATCATTTCCGCTGAAATTAGAAACTTTTTCAATTCTGCGGACAGGTTGTGCAGCATTTCATTTACGACCTTGACTCGACGTCGAGTCATGGTCGTTAATGAAATTTTGCACAACATGTTCACTTGTGTTAGTGTTTCCCAATCTGTGGCTATTCTCTGAATTTCTTCTTAACTCAATGCAAAACCTGTGCCCAGTTAAACATTGCAAAGTAGCTTTGCTTCAGGTGAAGAAAGTTCCAAGATATTTAACAACTATTCCATGAGCGCGCGTTGGATATGAGTTGGCTATAACCAAACCATTATCCAGCAATTAAGCGCGAATGACTTACAAAGGCAGCACTTTCTCCTCCGTTATTTTAAGATACTGAGTGTTGATCCCGCCGGGGTTCGAACCCGCGACCTCCCGGGTGAAAGCCCAATGCTCAACCAACTGAGCCACCGGTTCGCATACGTTCATGGGTATTGTACAGCAAAGCTCTTTTTCATCAGTATGACAAACTGTTACATACGATAACAACAATTGTTAGAGCTTGCCTTTTTATTACGTTTTTTCTTTTTCTTGAATTTTTTAATGCCATTTTCTTGGGTGATCGCATTCACTCTTGCAAGGATTTCCATCGCGTCCTCATTTTCGGAGTCTTGGTCCAAAACTGTGACGAAAATAAAGTATCAGAATAATGGAGCTTATTACAGGAGGGGGGTCTGAAAATGGGCCTCATACAGCAGGGCCGTAGCCAGAAAAAAATTATAACTGAGACAATGTCCATGGTTAAATTCTCTTCGTAGGTTTTAGTGGTGTTTATGATGACTACATTTAAAGACAACACTTTAATCACGAAAAAATGACTGAGGCAAGTGCCTCGGTTTGCCTCTTAGTGGATGCAGCCCTGTACAGAGAAATATTATTACGTAATGCACCCCTACCAACAAGGGCAAGTTAAGGTCTGGTCCCCATCCTGATCCCTCAATAATTATGACCACCCCCTCCCCTCGTATATACCTACATTAAAATTGTATTAAAAGCTTAAATATATCCGAGTGCACTCCTTGCTTTATACTGCAATACAAAAGAGGAAATTCTCTTGCTCGTCAGAGAAAAAACAACACTGAAGGAGTCCGTGCAGGCCTATCACTTTCTATCTAATTTTACCCACCACAAATGGATGGAAAGCACCTGAGGGAACATTGGAATGCACGAGCTGGGATTCGAACCCGGAGTGCTAAGATGCAGTCCGAGCAGTCAGTGCACTACGTGCACTCCCTCACTTATTTAGCAGGGCCGGGGTAATATATAGATTTAGCCAAGCCAAAAAGCGGAGCTCCCGAATTACTTGTTTTTACAATAAGTTAACCTAGCTTGAGCCTACGATCCAATCAAAACCCAGTACCTGGTCAGCGATCAACTTAAAAAAACAGCTGACCTCGATGAGCTCTTAACTTGAGCCCACGTGATACTGGTGAGAGGATACTTTGTCAATTGGCCATAACATGAATGTCTAATATTAAAGATGTACGCTGTAAACAAGCTGGAGACAATTTTACAAGTATTGATTCTCTAGACTTGAGTCGGTGATATGGTCACGTGATAATGGTCACATTGGCATACATGAAGGGGTGGACGGTCGTACGGTTTTGCGGTCTTACGGTGACAAAAACCAAGTTTTCTCACACAGATGGGTTACCGTACTTTCTTACCAATGGTGCTCCGCGCGCCTCCGAAGAGTTTCGCTAAAAATAACTTTGTGTACTTCCAGTTTACACTGTTAATATAAAGTGTTGTTGTTTCTATTGAATCCCATGAGGTGCGTCCTGAGATTCTCATAACACTCCCCCTGAGCTGTGGAAGGGACATGATTTCTGTTCGGTTACATCTTATAATGGGACATCCCCTCGTCGAGATCCTGGATACACCCGTCTCGTCTTTTCCCTTGACGCTGAGATAGATTTGTTTTGATTGGCTTTTACAAGAGTGGTCGTGCTGAATCTCCTAAGGGAGGAGTTCTATAAATAATTTTACAATGACTGCAAATATTCTCGCGCGCTCATTGGCTAATTTTTATCGTCAATAAGCGGACAGACACATAAATTTTTAATTTATGCGATAATGACGCGACATTGCTCGCGTCAGATTGAAGTTTCTTGCATTTTTGTCTCGCTTTCTTCTCGTGTTTTGACTTAATTTTGACCCCTCTGCCTCTTTGTTATTGTAAAAAACAACTTGATGTCAGTTTTTCATGAGTCTGTCCTGTCATTGTCAAATTAGTCTGCGGATCCACTCGGCTATCGCCTCGTGGATCCACAGCTACTTTGACAATGTTATGACGCAATTAATGATCAATAACAGGACAGACGCATGAAAAATTGACATCAATTTTTGTTAAATCTACTAGGGAAAGGGTTGGCTTTCCATTGATGAGCTCCTGACCTTGGTCAATACCATGACGAAAAATTTGCAACGAAAGGAATTGTTGTTTATTAAAGTTCACTCTTGGATTTTAAGATTTAGCAGTGTGTTTCAATGAAACGTCCAAAGGCAACGCTTGTGTCCAGAAATACACGGAATTATATGTATGGCCAAGTTTGATATTTAAGGTGATTCCCAAGTTGTTTTGCACCGCGCATCTCATACTGCGCATAACATTGCGACTTCTGAAGAGAGGCAAAAAAGGTTGTTTTTGCTGTTCAAAAGCTTTTAAGTGCAGTCATGATAACTTTTCTCGGTTAAGAAGGTGTTGTTTTGGAACTCGACCCAGTCCTTTCGCGGAAAATAATCATTTTGACGCCCAAATTGGCCCTTTGCCATCCATTTATCATCGTGTTGCGAAGAAACGAGCACGGTGACCCCCCATTTTTTATGGTTTTATTTACTCGTACTAGGTACACGGAAAACATATTTTAAGAAGAAAAAAAGTTGGATATTAGAAGTTGTAGTATTTACTTGTAAATGACGTGAAACTGCATTTGGAGTCCGACACTGAGTGCGAGGTGATGTATGTAGCGGTCGAATTTGCTTACATTTCTTTGCAAGATTGAGCAATTTGCGCAACTTGTGGGGGTGGAGAAAGAGAGTTATTACGCAATGAAAGAGTGCGGTCGATCAAGGCACTCTCATCCACCAGTGAGGTTCCAGAGTTTCACAGCGTACGAAGTTCAAATATAAAGAAGAAATCATTCAAAAGAACTACAGAATTCGATCGTTTTGTTTTGTTTTGTTTTGTTTTTTATCTGTACTCCTTTTTTTATCTGTACTCTTGATTGAAAGGTCATTTCACTTTATAGTTTCAATCACATTTAATCCTTACCAGCCATACAGCTCTCTATGGCGTTGTCATAGTCATTCTAAATAAAGAAGAGGAAGCAATGCATCGTCAACGAACACACATATTAACAGCCTAGAGAATAATCGTTCAGCTATCAAAAATTACAGTTCATGACCAAACATTTATCAGAGATCAATCAATCAATCAATTTATTTTGAGGTAACCTACAAATCCGAGCCAGAGGCTCACGTGTAAAGTACATAGTATTGGACACAAGACAACTAACAAGGGCAGTACAAAAATAATTGGTCAATCATTCGAGGTCTCTGACAGTAGCCCCCACGGATGCTTTATTCAAGTGACACAGGTCAAACCTACCACACAATCCCACAATAATTCTTCCAATCATAAAACCCTACTTAAGAAAGCAAGAAGCTGAAAAGTACATGAATTCCTCAGGAAAATACTAGTTCGACGGGAAATTACTGGAAAAAACGGGTAATTTGCAGGGAAATTTGGGAAGAATTCTAGACTGTGCACGTGCGCGCCCTGGACTTAAATCTGTTGTGGTTTGTTCTGTTAACTTACCCGCTTTTCAAAGCACATGGCCAAATGGAGGTGAGCCTTAAGAGGTACTTTAATCTGAAGTCCAGGAGCGAGCCGTTTAACTTCAGTAAAGTATTCAGCAGCTTCTGCGTAACGCTCTTTACAAAATAACTCAGTTCCACGGGACATGAGTTCAAGTAATAGCCCCTCAGAAAGAGCTCTATTCTGCCAAGAAACAGGAACAAAAAAAGTAAACGCTGACTGCATGCTTTCAACTCTTAAGCATACTTACTTGTCGCCTTAAAGCGATCACCACACTGACCAAACAGCTACAAAATTAAGAGAACTGTATTTCCGCCAAAACTTTTCCATCGAAATGGCGACTAAACCAACAAACAACACAAGAAAACGGAAGACCTTAGACAGCAATGACCAGAACCAGGTTGCTGACCAGCGGTTTTCGTTAAAACAATGGTTTGCTGGGGATGCTCAGTCTCGCTGGCTCAGAAAACCTTGTTGTGGTCATTGTTATTTAAGGTTTTTCCAAAAAAACACGAGGTCTCGATTCACGTCATTAACACGTGACCACAATTCCAGATACGCAAATCGTGCAAACTGAACTAAATGTTATTTGAACTAGACCAATGTATTTATAATTGCGACATTCTCCCGCCAGTGTTCACGTAATCCATTACAGTGGACACTCCTCCAACAATGCCAGCTTCGCGACGGGTTTCTTATACAGACCATACTTTGTCTTCACTTCACAAACGCGGATTGTGTCATCTTTCCCAGGAAAGATCCTTGTGACACGAGCAAGGGGCAAATCTCCTCTTTGGGTTTTCTCGTCCACAACTAAGACCAAATCACCAACACTGAGATTATGCGATGACAAATTCCACTTTTTCCTCTCAATTAGAGCAGGCAAATACTCTTTCAGCCATCGGCTCCAAACCTGATCAACAACAACTTGTGCTTGTGACCAACGTTTCTTGCTTGATATTTCCTTGTCAGAAAATACACCACAGGGCAGCACTGGATTAGCACGAGAAATAAGGAAATGATTCGGAGTAATTGCTTCCAAACCACTGTCATCACTGCTTACTTCAGTAAGAGGTCTACTGTTTACCAGAGCTTCCGTTTCTGCAAACGCAGTTTCCAAAACTTCATCTGTAATTACTTGACCATGAAGTTCCACTTTGAGGGCTTTCTTGCATGACTGAACCAAACGTTCCCAAACCCTACCAAAGTGGGGGGAAGCAGGAGAATTTAAGTGCCACTGAATATCCTTCTGAGATAGGTTATCTGAAATCTGGGAC
>NC_090890.1:7741468-7763968 GCF_036669925.1 Montipora capricornis
GCCCTAGGGGATAAAGTAACTTCTTATTTTAGTTTTAGCATATTACTCTCGAACAGCATATTTTAGTCACTCTGATGAAGACCGCAGTTGCAGTCGAAAATTTAGTTTTTTAAAATTTTTTTATCTAGATCAGTTTCAACGTTTTTATAAACACCTTTTAATTACATTGTTACTCTTGTATTCCTTTAGGATTTCGGAATATGTTTATATATTGCTTTTTGTTCTATGTAAATTAGCTTGGAAGTTGAATGTTGGATGTTTTCCGTTTAAATTAAACTGTGTTTTGTAAAATCATTTTGAGGAGAAGAACACATCATGTATGAATGCAGAAACTCATCAGATGATACGAAACATTGAGAAGATGTGTTGACACAGCTTGAGGGAAGGTATAGCCTTTTCGGGGGTTGATAGTTGCTTTAAACTAGGTAGAGTGCATATTCAGCCTAGGTAAAATGAGCATCACCAACATAACCTATGAGCCCGGATTTGACTGACAACATCTATGTTGCAGGTAAAATCCGGTCTCGGGTTGAATCGTTATTTTACTTACGTTGAATATGCACTCTACTTGGCTTAAAGCATCAATCACCCCCCAAAAGAGGACTGAAACACCTATACCCTCCTCAAGCTCTGTCTTACGCATCTCAGCACATCTTCTCAAGGTTTGTGATCACACACCATCTTATCCATTCAATCTCAACACTACAACATACGGCAAGGGAACAAAGAAGTGTACTAATTTAGGCTCCAAAGCTCAAAAAACGTTTCTTTAATTCATCTGAGTGCGTATTCAACCTACGTGAAAGGAGGATCACCAATTTAACCTAGGTAAAACCGGATTCAAACTGTGAACGGATTTTACCGGCAACAGCTATATAGTGACAATTACTTACACCGTCCCGTAGTAAAGTCATGGATCACTTTTATCTTTTGTCTAATATTTAATAGTTAATAATTTGTCATTAATATTTAGGATTCATTTCGATCCAGTTATATTTTTGGAGGACGCCACCTCAAAATTTGCGTTTCGAAAAATAAAATAATTCGGAGCAGCGTTGTTCTATATCAACAATATTATAAGGCAAATAATCAAGCAATTGAAACAGGGCAGCCAAGGCAAACAAAGGGCAGCTCATCGTCACTGGCTTTGATGTGCGCACGCATAAAAAGGTTGCTGTGGAACGGTTAGCCTAAAAAAAAATACCTGGTGACATGTACTTGTTTCAGTAGAAGGAATACATCTACAAGAATAGTATTACCTTGAAATCTAGTGTTTTTAATGACACTGCCAGTTTAAAAGCACTTCCAATATCTCCAGCTCTTTCATACGATATCATGGCTTCCATCATCACCTGAACACCAGTGCGACTGCCATTCTCGAAGCCAATCTCTCTACTGCAATCAATAGCTAATGAAAACAAAAAAAATGGTAAAAAGAGATTTGCTACCTTATGAGCAAAATGGTGTCTGGTTGATGTAGAAGGGGCTGCTTACACCGTACCTTTGTCGACAAATATGACCACAGCAGGGTAAGATACCCTAACCTTTTGACCGAAGCAAACTATCACATGCAAATAATCGAGGACGGTTACCAATTATGGCAGGAATGGCACATTTTTTGTTCGCTACCCGATTATGTGGAGATGGAGCATCGGGAAATAAAATTTGCAAAGGGAGGTCCTACAAGTTTATTTTGTTGTTGTTTTTTATCATCATGGTTATTATTATTATTTCGTTCATTCACACGATATGTTGTTAACGTGGTTTGTAAACTAGGCATCAAGCCACGACCTATGGCCTTAGGTGTCTAGTGTTCTTCTCAAGATTCTTGCCGTTCCCAACAAGGAGGCTTTTTGTAGTAATAACGTGCAATCTGGTCCAATTTTCTTCAACGATGTTTTCAAATTTTTCCTGAACGTCTCTAGTGCACCAATGACAATTGGTACGACAATTACTTTTCGGCAGCTCCAGATTTTCCTAATCGCTCTTTTTAATTCTTGGTATTTTTCCATTTTCTCTTGTTCTTTTTCCAGCACTCTTGTATCAAAAGGGCACGCGATATCTATCACATAACATGATCTTTCTATCTTATCAAGAACGACTACATCAGGTCTATTATGCTCAATTTGATGGTCTGTCTGTTGTTATCTGTTGTATTGAATAGCTTTCCAGTTTACAATTTGTTTTGAAACTTGCTGCGGACAGAGTCTAGGCAACAGTTCCTGGACTGAAAAAAAAAGAATGTGTGTTTCATTGTCTTAAACTGTAGAATTTTTTGGTGATTTCACAGTTCTGTGATATGATCCACTTCTGACAGTTGGTTAGCACTTTAGTAACATCTTTCTTGTGGGCTAGATCAGAGAGTTCTTTCTTTAGCGTGGTGTTGAAATCTCCCAGGAAGTTAAACACTATATTGGTTTGCTTGATCTCGTAGTCAGAATAGAGTTTTCGGAGACCCAGTCTTAAATCCAGGTACTTTCTCTTCTTATAATCGTTCCTATCATTGATCTGTCCGATATTACATACAGTTCCTTCCACTAGGATGATAACTTTGTTCTTCTTATCAAAGATCGTCATGTCTGGCTTGTTTGCTCCATTCTCTGGCGCCCTATCTATATATATAGGCGTGTCCCAGAGAATTTTAGCTTCGTCGTTTTCTGTGCTTGCTTTCGGGATCGCTTGTTTATACCACGCTTTGGAGTCGTCGTTTTCCATGTTATATACTGATAATAAGAGATGGTAAATCGGCCTTAACATTCTATCGTGTCTCGCCTTGTAGATTGTTTGGGCAATGGCAGAGCAGCCGCATAATAGATGTGGGACGGTTTCTTATGCACTGTGGCACAGTGTGCACACTAAATCTAAGCCTTGTTCTTTTTGTTTCTTTACCCTGTAAACCTTTGTAGGGACGAGCTGTTGTAGAAGACTGGTGTGCACACTAAGTACGACGTCCGGTATGTTTTTCCACTTCATGGTTGGGTTGAAGTTGTCTTTAGAGATGTCATTGTCTTTCCAGCGTTGAGTGACATAGTTGCCCAGCCATAGTTGTTCGGAGACTTTTTGTTTGTACTTTGTGTCTGTTGCCTCTTTAAGGGTCTGCTGAATGTACTTTGGACTACTGATCTTGAACAAAGTTTCGTTTCACCCATTGTTACTGAGGTGGATTTGTGCTGTTCGTCGAATGTTACATCTACGTTTAATTGCTGGGCGTAAGTCTTGGCATCTTTTATCACTGATCTACCCTTTTTTGCTTCCTTGACGTCCTGAAAGTTTCTCACTACTTCTATATGGGGATCTTTACTGGTCGTGGTGTAGTGTGCGGTCTTTATCTTCGTAACTTTATACTGTATCTCTATTTCTTTGAAGCCTCTCCCGCCTAAATCTGGTGATAGGTATAAGGTCGGGTTCGACTCAGAGTTGTGCTTGCCTTTGTTCTGGGCTATTACTGCTCGGGTCTTTCTGTCCAGTTCTTGTAGGTCTTCTATCGCCCATTCACTTGACCACATATAATATTGGAGAACTTGGTAAGCAAACGTGTTTGTGGCCTTTACTTTTCTTGGTATGGAGAGTGGGGAGGTCCATATAGCTGCTAGTCTTCTTAAGTACTCTTGACTGGCCTGCTCAAACACCTGTTTGTCTAATTGGTTGACATTCTGTACCTTACCGAGAAGTTTGTAATGGCCTCCCTCTCCTAGTACTGGTATTTGGCTACCGCTTGTAAGTGGTAGGTTCTCGGTTTTCTGGAGCTTTCCTCCCTAGATGTGGATCGCGGCGCACTTTCGAATTCCCCAGTCTAGGCCTATATCACCAAACATGCCTTCAAGTCTATTTGTCAAAGTAGTTGCCTTGGCTGAACTTTTGTGATAAGTCTTCAAGTCGTCCACGAAAAGGCAATGCGATATCTTTGTGTTCTTTGCATGTGAAAGGCTGTACCCTTCTGTTCCTCTGACGATTGGGTTGAGGCAGAGAGTAAAAAGCTTAACACAGAATGCGTCACCTTGGAGTATACCTCGCTTTATTATAAGGGGACCAATTTCCTGGTTACCTGCACTTGTTCTTACGTGTAGAGTGATCGTCCAGCTCCTCATCACATTCTCTACAAAGTCTACTATCTTTTCATTGATCTTATGCATTTTCAGGACTTCTATAAGCCAAACATGTGAGACGCTGTCAAAGGCCTTTTTTACGTCAATCCAGGTGCAAGATAAGTTCTTGTTGTTCTTCATAGCATCCTCCAATATTGCCTTGTCAATCAGCAGGTTATCAATGCACCCCATAGATCCAGGCATTCCTCCTCTTTGGTCCAGTTGCATATACTTGTGAACTGATTCATGGTGTTGCAACCCTGAGTTGACAATCGGCGTAATCAATTTGTACATTGTATTTAGGCATGTTATCGGTCGGTGGTCAGCTGCTCCTGGGTTGTCTGTCTTGGGTATTAAGACTGTTCTTCCCTCCGTCAACCATCTTGGGATATGTATTCCATCATTAATAAATCTATTGATCGTTATAGCCAACTTGTTATGGATCGAAGTGATCTTTTTTAGCCAAAAGTTGGTTATCTTGTCATTACCAGGGGCTGCCCAGTTCCTTTTTGACTTTAAACATTGGTAGACTTTTTGGTCAGTAATAGGTACAGTCAAGTTCTCATTGTCTGGTATTGAATGGTCTAATGCATCGCGCACTTCATGTATCCATTCCACTTCCAGGTTTTCATTTGCTGGTTCTTGCCAAATCGGACCCCAGAAGTTTTCATATTCTTCTCTTGTGGTGTTAGGGCTGTCGAGGCCTCGGTGTACAGTCTTGTTGCTGAATTCCACTTTGTCAGGGTCAATTTCATTTGCTGTGAGGTTTCTCAAGTGTTTGTAGAATGATCTTTCATTTTGGTCGAACCAGCTGTTGATCTTTCTTCGCTCAAAAGCTCTGATCTTGTTCTGCTTTTCACGTTTTTGCATCCGTATGATGTTTAACTTTCTTTCTTTAAGTGATGTTAGTTCTTTCAGTCCTAACTTCCTTGTTTTTAATTCTTTCTTCATCCACTTCCGGTTTTTCCATAGAGTTTTAGTCAGCTTTCCGTTGCGTTTTGTCCTGTCTATTTCTGCAGTTACCTGTGAAATCTCTTTTCTAGTTTTACTCAAACGCTTGTCCATTAGATCAAGCCATCTCGGTTTTCTTTCCTTTTGCTGTCCGTCTATGCGTTTTACATTTCTCTCCATTACTAAACTCCATGCCCTCGCTAGTGAATATAATAGGCAGTTCAAATCCCAGAGACATCCAGCCGGGTCTTGACATGGATCTCGAGTTGTTATTTCCGATGCTATTTTATTCAATTGCTTTAGTTGGAGATTATTTGGCTTCTTCTTGGAGAGTGTTTTTAGATCTCGATTTTTCCAGTTCCCTTCATCTTGTTTGATGTAGTTGTATGTTTCCAAAGCTTTTTTGTTTGATTTCTTCTTCTTATTATTATTATTATTATTATTATTATTATTATTATTTATCTTGTTATTACGAATCGCTGGAATAGTTGAACTTGAGCTGCTTACTTCCCTGAAAACAATATTGTTTCAGCTAACAGAAATCGAATGGTGTTTTGAAATGTTTTACTTTTTTTCTTTTAGAAGTTAACTTTGTAAATAGGATTTACAATTATTATTATTATTCAGATGATGCTCTCCGAGCCTCACCAATGTCTTTCAAGTACTACTTAGCTGTAGTGGGGGATAAAATGTGATGTCTCTGTTCGCGATTATTCCTTCAACTATTCGGCTTTCATGATACGATGAGCAAATTTTAACGAAGTGTTATTCGCTCCCGCAGTTAATTCACATGGACATTGCAATATATAAAACAAACCTTCTCTACAGTCTTCTATGGACTGTTCTAGTAGGCCCTGAAGGTCAAACGAAAAAAAAAGCAATTAATGTAAAAAATACCGCTTATCGGAAAAAAAATGTATAGGGGTGTGCACTTTCATTTAATTCCCAAGCATCGCCTTGTCTGTAAACAATGCCGCCCTGTTATCAAAGGTCTTTTTACCGGAAGCTACGGCACAAAAGGAAAATAAACTACCATGGTGACTACGAGCGGCCATGTGCTTTTTCTCAAGAGAACGCGCGTGCAAATGGCGCATGCGTCGAACGACATCAGGACTCCCGCCATAAAGTTCAGAGAAAATGTATCGGAAAGGAAGATCAAGGAACTGTGCCAGCATTAAACTAGAACTGTTTCAATTGCCGCAAATGTTCACAAAAACCAAGAAAAAATTATAGGGGACGGGAAGGTGGTTGTCAAGTTCGTCTAAGACTCTTACCACTCTGTTGAAGGATACAGCTCTTGATAACAGAGTTCGAACTCTCGGCCAACGACAATCGAAAGCTCGAGCTTCGTTCGAAATATTGTCAAGAACATCCAAGGCTTTGCTAAAATGTGCAATTGCATTATCAAAGTTGCCACTTTCGAAGCTAAGTTTTCCCAGATGCGTGATGAAAAGAAATGTAGGATACTGCAAGAACCAACAGATAAACCATCATTATTAGAAAAAACAATACAAACTCATCAATTTAAAAGTGGTTCTACCTAAAGTTGAGGTGGAAAAAAGAATTTAGAATTTGATCGATTAAAAATAAATAATAATGATAAGTATAGGAAATCGAATGAACTTACAAGTGCATTTCGTGACTTTTGGGCACGAGTGATGTTTTGAAAGTTTTCATTGCATGAGCCGTAATCGACTGCAGGACTACACTCACCCGGATTATCATACTTCATGACTCCTGGGTTCAAACTATTTACGACTTTTCAAAAAGCGTGGAATTGTAGCCACGACGGCTGGTAAATACTGAGCCGCAATGACTCGAACTGAAATGACCCGGCCCCGGCACCGCGTTTTGGCTACTACTGTACACGGAAGCTCATGACATTGACAGCGAGATACATAAACAAAATGCGAACAAATATCTCAATAAAAACAAATACAATGACAAGTCATATGGAATAGAAATCGCCAACACATTAAATTATTGCAATTACTTGAATGGAACACAGCAACTGAATCAGCAAAAATGAAAGTAGGACACAAAGCGTCCCAAGCGGGAACAGTTGTTACGAAGAAAAGAATACTTGTGCGCGTTAATTGCCATGGTACAGTGGAACACCGTTAATACGACCACCTTCGGGCCTTGGAAATTTGGTCGTATTAACGGGGTAGGGTCAAATTATGATGCAAAATGCTTTTAATGCCGTTAATCGTAAGGGGGTGGGGGGGGGGGGATACGGGATGGAAATCCCATGCGGTTAGAAGTTTACTGGACAGCCAAGAAACGTTGATATGCTTAACAAATTATTAGACATTTCAAATAACCGATCTGCGAGAAAAGAACAGGAAATGGACTTGAAGAGAAAAGCCACAGTGGAAGGCAGCAGAAACAAGAAGGCCAAATAACTTTGAGAGCCTCGAAATGGTGCAAAGTTAAGTCTATCAGATCTTTTGTAGAACTTTATTAAAAAAAAATGCATCCTTCTTACTGAACACTGCAATTTACCGGATGTCATGCTAACCACTAACACCTTTGGCTAAAAAACATTCAATAAAATATTAATCCGTTATTGTTTGTCAGATTGGGTCTGTTTTCATTTAGCAGCCCCACCAAGCATTTTGACTGGTCGTATTAACGAGGTAATTTTATAAAGAAAATAACGACTGAGGACTCCAAAAAAGGGTCGTTGGTCGTAATAACGGGTTGGTGGGATTAACAGGGTTTTCAGATAAGAAAATGAGTGGGCTTTTGTTCGGGCTGCAGAAAAGTTGTCGTAATAACGGGGTGGTCGTATGGCGGGGTTCCACTGTAGATGAGTAACGCAGGTCAAATAGAGACAGTGCACCTCGCGTAGGTCCGTGTCATATGTTTAAGGACTTACTTCCTCTGCCTCTGCAAACTCCTGAGAGGTCAGTCTCTCTTCCTGATGATTCCTTTTTATGTCAAAAAAATGCAGCTTCATTAGTTGAAAAAAGACACTCATTTTCACACAGTTTCCTATACCTCGGGGGTGAGAGCATTCGGCGAATCCTGTTCGGAGGTCTCCGAGGTTTTATCCTCGAGTCCACATAAAAAAGAGCATGTTTCCTTTTGATTTACCAGAATTGTAGGATACATTCTTCCTTACCACAGCCTTATGATGGTTATTTAGTTTTCCTTGTTAGAACATTGTTGCGTCAAGTTGACATAAACGCTCGGGTCATTGACGTGACATGACAAGTTTTTTAATTCGATCGTCAATTGTCTTTCTCATTTGTCCTGATCGGAACGATCTCTAGTCTAACGAAATTTTCCCTTTCAGTCCTAGTTAAAACTCTAAGCAATGCCATTTAATTTTTTTAATGTTCACGATTAAACTCGTCCCTTCTTTTTGCCTAGAGAACGGTCAAAATGAAAAAATAAAGGTCCTCTTACCTGGAGCTCCTTTGTGTGGTTAATCTCCGTTCATCTGACATCTCGCGTCACGGAGAATAAATTCATAAGACGTCTGACACCACCTGAAGGAAGTATAATTTGATTTCGTGATGAAAAAAGTGAACTAGTATATTCTCTTACGACATAGTAGTAGTAGCAATTACGGTTGTCTTGATATTCGTTTGTTAATACTACAGACGTGTTTAAACTCGACCACCCGCCATGTGACCCGTTGCCATTTAAATTTCAACAAAGTTTACTACAGAACAGAGAATTTCCTGTTTCTCACTCAATCTTACATGGATAGCGCCCGTGTACCTTGTGGGATTTCAAGTAAAACACAATGAATGCAGGACTGAGAGTGTCTACGGAAGTTGCCAACTCATCAATGTCACGTGTTTTTCAGATTTTCAGTTCACTTCATTATCAAAGCATGGAAAATCTCTTGTTGTAGCTTCTCTCGTGAATCGAAACCTGTAGATGAGCTAAAATCTTCAAACGCGTTTCTTTGCTTTTTGTCAAAACAAAAATCCAATTTCAGCCTAAACAAGATGCTAAATCTCTCTATTAGTTGCATTTAATCAATATCATAATCTCTCTCTTCACGAGTGTTCCACGCACCGAGTGTTGAATAGGCCGGAAACCTTTGACAACGGTCTGTGATTTCTCGGTTTCCGGAAAAAATGACACGCCAGCTAACGTTCTTAGAGCTGTATGTCATTGTCAACTTTTAGAGTGTAATAGAAAAACTTGACTGAATCAGACCATCCTTGGGATAAAAGTTAATGTAGTAGTCCTCGAGTATAAAACAATCCCTTCCCTGAAGAAGATTGTGAATCAGTAGTGCCTAATAACTCAGATCTTTGATATTGAGAATCTTGACGACTGAAACTAACCAGCCAGTTAAATGTGCCACGCATACAAGATGACATTAAGAATAAAATAACATTGTTTTCTGTATCTGAATTTGCTTTGATCTGAATATGTTATCTCTACTATCTCTTGTCATAAGGAAGACAGCTATATCGAATACAATGTCTGAAGAAATACTTACCCCGAAATCACCCTTCAGGTTTCATTAATTGGGCTGCAAGTTGGAAGCTTTGCTTACTTAAAAGTATTAAAAGCTCACATCATCAAACTTTCTAACTGCGGTGTTTTTCTTGGAAATAAACAGTATTAAAATGCCGGTTTTCCGGGAAAACGTATTTTAAATACTAGATTATGCATGACTAGCGCATTATTTATAGTTCTTTTGACACAGGACTACCAAGCTTACGAACAGAATATCCTGCCCATCTTAATATTGACGATGATGATCTTGATGATAATAATTTCACCACATCGCAGCAACACTGAAGTACAGTGGGGCCCGCGAAAGCAACAATATATAGCAATACATAAATACCGCACTAACACCCGGAAAAAGTGTCTTTGTGGTCAGACCCGAAGTTCTGGAACCAATCTTGCCATCCTGAGCCTATGTTGGCCGTGTTATTTGAATGTCTACTTATTCCCATACATTTGTAAACCTTCGCAGATTAAAATACTACATTTATTTTAAGCGAAGCGACTGCTTTCACTAACTGGTGTGTATTATCCCCGCTACGCACACACAGACAGACGTCACACTAAATTGGGAGCCGTAATCTGCATAATTTTACTTGAATCATCTTCTTCTCGGAAATATTTCGGAAGGTGCCTATTTTTGGGGATTTTTTTTTTCACTGTTTACAAGACACAAATGAGTGATTTGAAAAATAAAGAACGAATTTGCAAAACGACTAACGTTCCGTTGCAAAGGTTTTTGATATTACAGTTTGTGCGATCAGCCGAAACGCTTGGTGCGTTGCAATATGCTGCCGCCTCACTTATTGTGTATGTGTGAAAACGTTTTACATGTAAAGGCCCGCGCAGACGGTTTCAATATTTGCTTCAACATTCGTTCGATTTTGTTGAACAGCGATTTTGAAACCGTTTGCCAACCCCAGCAGTCAACATCGTTTAAAGAAAAATCGAAAGGATCCCCGGTCCTTAATAAACGAACATTCGGAAAAAATATTCGGGGCACATGACAGCTGACATGGGTGTTCAAGTTCAACCTAGTTTAGCAATGACGAGCAGATCTATGTCAGGGGTACCAACAATGTGATGGCCAAAAATAGCTCAATAGGTGGGTGGTTTTGACGTTACGTCATTGACGCCATGTTGATGGAGGAAAACGAAATATCTCTTTAGCTCCTTTTTTTCGTCCATTAGCAATTGTACAGGTGAGCGTTGTTATCTGTTATAGATAGACGGATGGAAGTTAATTTAAACAACGAGTAATAGTTCGTGGGGTCTTATTTTAAATAAAGATCGAAAAATGACGTAATGACTATATATTGGCAATAAGGAAGTTAAAATTCCTCTGACCTTGATTTAAAGAGCCTATCACCTCAACACACTTTTCCAATATTTTTATTCTCCGAAATTATCCCAAATTTAGAACATTTAGACTGAAATTTCACTCTTTCATTGGCTTTGAAAAACGGGAAAAGATTAATAACCGAGCAATGAAGGGGAATGGGTTCAATATCGGGTTGACGTCACAAATTAATTTGCATCGCTGTTTTCGAAAAAACTATCTCAATGCAAATTAATTTGCGACGTCAACCCGATATCGAACCCATTCCCCTTCATTTCTCGGGTATGGATCAAAGTATGATCACTTTTCCCGTCTTTAACAGCCAATAAAAAAGTGAAATTTCAATCAAAAGGTTCTAAAATTGGGACGATTTCGGAGAATAAATAAAGTGGAAAAGTGTGTTGAGGTGATAGGCACTTTAAAAAAACGTTATATGTAATGTACAATATTTAAATGTTGAAAACGATCAAATGCAAATAAAATTGTAATCGGCTTTAGAATCGAGAAGAAAACTAACTACGAAACGAGTTTCCATTTTTAAACTGCCGCAACTGGCGGAGGAACCCTTGCTTATCGGGGTCTAAGAGGTCACACTAAGGACAAGCATCAATGAACTAGTGTAATCGAAGGGAGAACGCGAACAGAATTTGAACTGTCATCCTCACATTCCATGTCCACTCAGCTCTTGGCCAGGTAATATATTCTCGGTTTTCAAATGACGTCACGGTCGCCATGTTGTAGCCCCTAAACAAAGAAACGGCAGCCATGTTGAATTCCCGACCAAACCCTCCGGGAATTTAACTCTATTATTATGCAAGCGTTTTCTTTTGTTTTCGTTGAAAAACATGACTGTTGATCACGTCAATGAAAACCAACAATAGATTTAGGCAAGCCCAAAAGTGGAGTTCCCGGATTATATATTCTTACAACAAGTTAACCTGGCTTGAGCCTGCGATCCAATCGAAACCCAGTACCTGGTCACCATTCAACTTCGATGAGCTCTAAACTTGAGCCCACGATATGGTCACGTGATAGTGGTCACATAGGAATACATGGAGGGGTGGAAGGTCGTACGGTGCCCAAAACCAAAATTTCTCGCACAGATAGTTACGATATTTTCTTACCCATGGTGCTCCGGGCGCACGCCTTCGCCTTGAGGTCAGTAGAAATCGAGTGAGAAATTTACTATTCCCCGCATTGTTCGGAAATGAAAGCTGTCAAGGGCTCATCAATGCCTCTTCCTTTACCGCGAGGTTTGGTGATTAGCTTCATTAGCTCAGCCCTCAGACCTACTGGATGGAGCCTGATAAACTAGTCAGGGTCCCAAAGGGGTTTAGGGCTCCAGGGTTCCGGGCCTAAAAAAGCGGGGCTCCAGGGCTCCAAGGCCGAAAAAATCGGCGCTCCAGGGCTCCATAGCAGCTACTTTCAGGGCTCCGGGCTCCACAGCTAGAAACGATCAGGGCTCCAGGCGGAGAAATGATCGGGCTCCGGGCTCCACAACAAAAGAATTCCAGGATTCGCTCCAGGGCTCCAGGGCTCCAGGGCTCCCCAGGACCCCTGACTAGTAACTTTATCATTTGAAAAAAATGATCGAAGTCAATTTACCAAATGTCGAAGCTACGCAAACTGACTGGTAATTTTTGATACTGCACAACCGAAAGCCCTGCCAAACGAAAATGAATATTTCGCTTGGACGCAATTGTTACAAAAAAATGGTATAACTAGAAAAAGGCTTGGCTTGCAATGGAAGCTTGAGCAAAGAGACTGACAAACAAGTTGCAACCAGGCTATATTTTTTTAATTAAAGCTACTCTCTGCAGCGTTTAAATAAGACGGGTTGTGGAAGTGCCTGCACCGTATCACTGACTTATTATTAAGATTGTATGAGTATGATTACTCATTGTGGAGTGGTTACAGGTCAAGCATCGAAAGCACTTTGATTTCATGTGAAAACGGCTCTCCACTGACCAGCAATATTTCCGCTTTCTTGTAAAACAATCACAATAAACCCGAGTAACTTGCACGAACCCATTTCCCGCGCTTCACACCGCCTATGAATTTCATGAGATCTATGGTTGTTTAATACCGAGCTTTACATAATGAGCTTCATGTTCCTTGGTGTAGGCGTCACAAAGTGACCCTCTAACCATGAACGTAACCAGAATCGTAACCAAAGAGCAATACATGAAATTCTCAGGAGACAACTGTATTGAAAAGCAATTAGGTACTTTTTCTACACTCTACACTACGACCCTATGACTAGGAGCGAACAACAGCCGAAAGACCACTTTCATAAAAGGCGACCACTTTTACATTCGTTTGTCTTTATGTTCATTAGACCTGCTGCCCTCATTTTGAAACAAAAATTCTTTTGAAATTTGTGCGTCGTAGCGAGGCTAGAAAGGCTTATTAGCATTAAAACAAATGAACATTTTATTTGGTCGCCATCATGAAAGAGGCCTATATTCCTGTCACCTTTTTTTGACACATTTTCGCGTTTTAGATTGAATTTCCCGCGAATGAGACTCCCTCAAGAGCCCAATGACCAATCACAAGAATAGTACTTGACGTCATAGCGTCAACGAAGCAGAACTGCCTTCGTTTTTTTGCGGAAAAGGCAGTCTACAAATAGATCGGTCCGTAAAAACGCGGTGACACAGGCTTGGTACGGGAGTTGTTCGCTCCTAGTCATTGGCACCTGTCAACACCTAATACAAAACCACTCTTGCGTCTTCAGTCTTTTCAAGCCAATTTATCTCTTTTTCCAATATGCGATTCATGAAGATGTACACAGGATTTGCTGGCCGAGGAAAGACCTTGAAGTGCCCCTAACCTCATTTTTTAATTCCGGAAGAGTCACAACAGCCGAAAGACCACTTTCATAAAAGGCGACCACTTTTACATTCGTTTGTCTTTATGTTCATTAGACCTGCTGCCCTCATTTTGAAACAAAAATTCTTTTGAAATTTGTGCGTCGTAGCGAGGCTAGAAAGGCTTATTAGCATTAAAACAAATGAACATTTTATTTGGTCGCCATCATGAAAGAGGCCTATATTCCTGTCACCTTTTTTTGACACATTTTCGCGTTTTAGATTGAATTTCCCGCGAATGAGACTCCCTCAAGAGCCCAATGACCAATCACAAGAATAGTACTTGACGTCATAGCGTCAACGAAGCAGAACTGCCTTCGTTTTTTTGCGGAAAAGGCAGTCTACAAATAGATCGGTCCGTAAAAACGCGGTGACACAGGCTTGGTACGGGAGTTGTTCGCTCCTAGTCATTGGCACCTGTCAACACCTAATACAAAACCACTCTTGCGTCTTCAGTCTTTTCAAGCCAACTTATCTCTTTTTCCAATATGCGATTCATGAAGATGTACACAGGATTTGCTGGCCGAGGAAAGACCTTGAAGTGCCCCTAACCTCATTTTTTAATTCCGGAAGAGTCACATTTCAACTCCATAGAGCGGTTTTCAATTGAGTGTCGAAAGTAATTAGCGAATTGCTTTGGTTTTGCATTACTTCACTCAGTGATTGGTTCAAAGTTCTCGTGCCTCTTTTTCAACCAATCAGAAGTGACTCGTGGCTCGCGTGTGCACATTTTCCAGCGCTTTGTGTCGGCTACGTGTAATTACTTCTAGTTTTGATTGGTTTATTGGATTGTCTCCGTCCTTTTGGATTGGCCAAAGTAATTACTTTAGTTTTGGTTTTACAACACTCGATTGAAACTCGCTCTATTTGAATACTAGTAAGTCGGGCAGCGTGTTGTTTGTTTGTTGTTAATTTGTTACGACACTCCATTGAAACTCGCTCTAAAACAGACATTTTTACGTTAACTGGTTGCGATTTCGCTTCCAAAAGGTCTCAGGAGTTGCGTAAAGTTTACAGACCACCCTCTTTACAAAATTAGCAGCCACTTTTCTCATGACCGAGATGGTAAGAAGCACGCTTTGCATTGCAAAAATTCTCTCAAAACTGGAATGCAAAACAGCTTGCGTCATCATCTCAAGAATAGACCCAAGCCTCTCATCGGCTCGGCCATGAAACAAGCGACTGCCAATTTTGTAACCTTTGCGAAACTAAGACGGCCTTTTGGAAGCGAGCTCGCAACCAGTTAACTTAAAATACATGTTTTACTGAGCTGAAATTTGACTTTTCCGGAATAAAAAAATGAGTTTAGGGGCTCTTTAAAACATAAAAAGAACCAATTTGGATAATCCGTCAATAATGTAATCACCACTACTGTGAGTGACTTAAATAATGAATTGTGCTATTCACAAAAAAATTGCACTCAACGTTTCAATAAAATGTCCCAATACCTGTAATAATTTAAATTTCTGAAACTATGATACAAAATAATTGCGCCCTGGGAAAATACAAAAATACTATCTTTTCAAGCACCACACATGAAAATAGCTCAAAATAAGAATCCTAACACTAGCATTTACCCGTGGTAAAACCAATATTCCTTGCTAATGGGGGAAATTCTGAAGTAGACTCGAGGGAGTCCTTTAATTCTAAAAAAAGGACAAGGGTCATGTAATAACATGACGTAATGATACGAGTAAGAATACATATTCACTGAATGTTTGAATACGAGGCACAGTTGCAATGGGTCATCACTGTACTGCGCATGCCCCTAATGGACTTTCTCATTGCTACAATATTGTAACTACAATGAAGAACGTTAAGTACGTCAACTGATCAAACGAACGTCGTCAATGAAAAAGAGTACTGGCTGAGAAAATTTGCATTATATCTGATGAAGTTTCGATCACTGGCACGCGACGATCATGTCACGATCGTATCCTCGGGTCTTTTTTTTTAATGACTTTCGAGGTTTCTTTGTGACTGAAGACAACTTCAAGACCTTTAACCCTATTTAAGATTCTGACCAACGAGGGAAATTACGCAAAACATGCCAAAATGTGCGACATGCCGTAACGTTTCTATGGACTAATAAGTGCATCTGGTGTCCTTTTTTTTTTGATGAACGAAAATTCTTGGATTATTCGAGGGATTGGGGAAAGGGTAAAATATTCATTCGGTATCTTAAAATATTCCCTTCCCTTTGCCCAATTTTCTCTTTAATCTAGGCCATGAGGGGTGCTAAAATTCACGAAAGTCCCAAAATCTATTCGAATGGGGAAAACTATTTGCAAAAATGCCCACGACCAGATTTTTTGGTTCACTTTTTTACTTGAATGTGCGCGTCGTCCAAAGCACGTATGCAAAAAAGAAATGGCATGTTGACTAATCGCGAATTCTTAATGAATTGTCGAAACACTCAAATTTGCCGCCTCGTATTTTGGACCAGTATTCAGGCAGGCTGCTACTGGTCAACAAAGAAGGAAAACGTCTCTTATTCTGACTTGTCTTTCTCCTCTGAGAAGTTTCTCGACATCTGTAGATTACAGGCTAGTAATGATCTAATTTAAAACGAATTCCTTTAAACTTGCATTCCCAAGATCAAAACCGTTCACTCTCCTAACTAGTGCCATTTGATTTCTTTGTTGGGTAGTCACGAGAATTTGGTGTTATATCAATATCACACCTCTAACGCCGATTATCACATACGGGGCAAACTTACTGAATGCTGATTGGCCGAGACGGAAGGCATTTGCCCTTAAGATCACGAGAGCACTTTTGGTAATCAATAAGGGATGATTATTTAATCCCTGATTGGTTAGCGAGTTCCTTATCTAGAGCAAGCGAAGTTACAAGAGAATCTTCTTCCAGATTAAGGTGACTCAACCCAGTTTCAACACTTGAAAGAAACGTTCTTATTAGAAGGATAGACACTACAACACTTTATCACTTAAGGTGGTTCCCTGGTATTGCACCGTGCATCCTATTCTGCGCATGACACAGCGTAGGCCACGTTCGTATTCAGGCATGGCCAAGAGGCTTTATGGTCAAATTTCACCGCTCACTTCTGTCTTCTTTGTCTCACCAGTCTCAACGGATATTTCTAAACAAAACAATGTTTAAATTTACCCATAAAGACTCGTAGCCATGTGTGAATATTGATATATCGAACGTGGCCAAACAAATTCAAAATGCCGACCTTTCGTGCGGGAAGCTCGCTAGAATGGCCGTTTTCAGAGCACAGCAGTAAAGAGCAAAACAAGAAATATTTTAGACTCTGGCAAAATAAAAAGTCGAGTGATAGCCTTGATTATGCTTAAGTTTCATTTCAGTCCGTGAAACCGCGCTATCGGGGAGACGTGTTGTCGAGGAGTCGAGCTTGGTTTGCTTTCTGTTTTCTCGTAAACGAGGTTGGTGACCAATCTCTTTTTTGGCATGATTCTATTCTCTTACTCCTCCTCTTAAATTTGTGCTGTAAAAAAAATTAAAAAATTTACGTCAGAAAAAAAAGTTTCATGGAAAAAAGTATTCGTAGCCATCACTCGTACACACAAAATTGTCTCCTCGAGAGACAGTGCCTTTTCAAGACGCGTGCCTGTGCCATAAAACAAGCATTAAATTATTCCTTTTAAACAATACAATACACCTGTTTTGTTATTTCAAGAATTACGTCAAAGCTGTGCTTCCTGTTCTGGCAAAAAGTAGCGTGAACCGATGGAACAAACTTGTCCTTAAAAGATTAAGTCGCAATGATTCAATGAGTAACTTGAGCAAGTTAAATCTCGCAGTTAAATCACTCGAGCTTGGTGACCTATTTTTTTAATTGCCCATTTCGAGTCACCATAATGTAGGGAACAATCCAAAAAAGTTTTAAGAAAGTCTTACGACAACTTCTATTACTAAGGAATCACCTTAACAGCAATGTTATGGAACCCTATCAAACACCAATTATTGCTGAAGATTTGGTCAATTTATGACGTTAAAAGTTACCGTGGCAACAGGAAAGCTTTGCAAAAACACCCCATATTTTGGCTTTAGCTGCTCATATCTCAAAACCGAACTGGGTGACCCCCATTTTTTATTTGTGAAATGTAATTAGCATGCCAGAATGAAACTTTCTGCAAAGTTTAAAAAAATGCTGTGGAGCGGATTCAGAGCCACCTTAAATAATTGAAAATTAAGGTAGCTCTGAATCCGTTCCACAATTTCTTTTTTACTTTGCAGAGATCTTGGCCTGCTGATCCCTCTTGTGCAATAAAAAATTGCCATGGTAACTTGTTACCTCACAAAAGTGACTGCATCTTGTTCAGCATAAATTGATGTTTCACATGGTACCGTAACATTGCTGTTATGTGATAAAGTGTTGTAGTGTCAATCCTTCTCATAACAAAGTCTCTTAAAAGTGTTGAGCTGGTTTGAACCACCTTAAACTACGTTTTTGTCCACATGTAAAATACATTTTAAGCCCTGTTTCTGTTGACAGCAACGATTTATTGAATTGAACTTTAACCGAATGGGAGCGTGTTGACTGTCATTTGTCGCGGCACTGAACGGGGCTTTGATTTTGACCTTTATGTGATAAACATGTAATCGCAATGTGTCCTTGTGCAATTAAGGATTAATTCCCCTTTTACTTTCAACGTTTTCCAAATTGCCCTCGTCGCAAACCTTTGAAAATACGCGTGAAATTAGTCCTTAATCCTTATGCGATTACATATACTAATTAATTCCATTCTTAATAACAGTCGGTTTGACATTTCATTGAAATTGTGAAGAGATGTGGATTTCGATCACTCCTGGGAGTCAAGGGGTAAATGTTTTCGTGAAACGCAAATTTCAACATGACTGAAGCCGTCTCTCATATCTCTACACTATTGATTTGCGAATCTACGTTACAGAAATATAAATTGAAAGTAAAAAAGGCGTTTATCCTTAATCGCATAAATTTCTTCGCAAGACGCAGTTCGGGAACGTATGAATTCAGTTTAGAAAGTAACACATCTGTGGTCCTGGGCACTTTGCAGATTCGTACTTGGATACTTTGAACAGCACGTGAATGCTACGTATGAATTCACCTGACTAGAGGTTAGAAATCATTTGCGGGCAGTTGAAGACTAGTGTGATGTGTGGCAGCAGAGAATGAGTCTTCCTCGTCGTCATCATCTCTTGGATTCTTTGTATCATGCACAAGTTTTTCCATGAGAAACCTCTTATCTCTTCCTTCCTGAAATATCACATGAGAGGAACTTGCTGTAACTTTAGGAACACAGTCTACATATCCAGCTGCTGAACAAAAACGAATTTGGGAGGGAGGGGGGGGAGGGGAGGAAGGGGGGAGGGGGAGGGGGACAGGAACGGCGAGGGGAAAGGGGGCTAGGGCTGGGTTAGCCATGTCCAGAAATGCTCCCAATAAGACTCAAGCTGGTTTTAATAAGCGTCACGAAGTGTCCCGTTGCCCTTCTCCCCAACTTCAACATCTCTTGCGTCTCGGAATAGAGACAATAAACGTTACAAAGTGTCCCCAAAATGCCACTCGTCAAGTAAGGATAAATACAGCCTCATTTACCCTAAAACTACAACTAACGCTACCCTTTACCCTTACCTTATTGTTAAAAATAGGTAGCAAAGGCTTAGCCTTAAAGTGCCCCTGTGATTAAAAAAAACCACTTCCTTTTTTTCTTCAGATTTTTAAAGTGTGTTTGCTTACACCTGGCAAAATTTTGAACTTTGATTTTTATCCAAAGGCCGTTTACTTTGAGTGTAAGTTTTGGATTTTACGGTCCGCCATTACTCACGATCAAAAGTGATCGACTGGCTCAACGTTCGTTGAGCCTTTGACGTCATTTTCTCCTCGCTCCAGCACTCTCAGGATCTTAAAGTTAACAATGGCGAACCATTAAATAGGAAAATTCCAGTTAAAATAAACAGGTGTCTTTTTGAAATCAAGGCCTCAAACTTGGGTCACTTGGTGTGTAGTTAATATAGTTTTGAATCCAAAGAAAAATAAGTACATGTATTGATTTTTTGGTCAGGCACATTTCGTGTTTGATGTCAAAATCTGGCCTACAATCTTGCTAATCGTAGCTTACCAGAACCAACTGATCCTTGAGCATTTCAATCATGTGCAAATGAGACTTCATCATGGATCTGAAGTAGTAGAGCATCAGACTGGAAAATCAAAAACAACGATTTAGACTAGAATATACTTTCTATAGCTCATTCTATGATTTGATTGCCACCATTTTGATATTCTTTTGATTTAACTGAAATGATTCCTTGCTTCCTGGTTCTTAAGCTCAAAAGTCAAAAGATGCACTGTAACCGTCGATCAAACGGTTTTTTTTCTTGGGGGTTGGGTCGGAGAGGAAATTGACAGACAGAGGAAACGGGTAATAATACCCAATTCACAAGGCTTTGGTGAAAGCATAGTTATAATAGAGGGGAATGGTTATGAAACCCGATGAATTTCTTTTTTGTAGGTTTTTGTTCTCTTTTTTGGCCTTGACCGTGCACAAAACACAATAGTTGTTTACTCTGTACTGAGGAACTAAGCAATAGAAACGTGTTGGTTACGTAATTCATACATAGTGACGTGTCTGAGAACAAAACAAAAGATCGTGCTCGGTCATGGACTTTCCAACCTAAATCTTGACATCTTTGTTTGCTCTCCTTTGATGTTTGCTGAGCTTCAAAACCAGTCCCCTCTATTAACTATGGTGAAAGCAAGGGCCAAGAGTTTCTCAAAACTTTTTCTTTGTATTTTCAAGAGGAAAACATTTCGAGTAACGAAACTTTGTGGAATTTTTGGCGTCTCTGACCAAGAAAGCAAGTTCAAAAGTTCATTTTTTCAGAATTTCTAATTAATTCAAACTTTGTTTCACGATGTTGTACCCAATTCAAACCCTTTGGGAATAAAATGTTTTGTTCCAAGTAGTTCCATATCATTTAAATGTGAATGCTTCATTATCATGCAAATGAAATACACAAAGATTCTTAAAGTGCCCCTGTGATAAAAAAAAATCACTTCCTTTTTTTCTTCAGATTTTGAAATTGTGTTTGCTTAGCATCTGACTGGCAAAATTTAGAGCTTTGATTTTCATCCAAAGGCCGTTTAATTTGAGTATAACTTTTGGATTTCCGCCATTACTCACGTTCAAACCTGACCGATTGGACCTCAGAGGGTTGGATCCACGGAAAGTGATATATGCAAATATATGAAATATGCAAAACGCGAGTCTTAAAGTCTGAAAGCCCAAAACTCCTGTGCTGCATATTAATTCTGTGGCGTACACACGCATTGCATTCTTAAACTGGTGAGCCTTTGACGTCATTTTCTCCTCCATCCAGTTCTCTCAAGATCTTAAAGTTAGTAATGGCGGACAATTAAATAGGAAAATTCCAGTTGGAATAAACGAGTGTCTGTTTGAAATCCTGGCTTAAAACTTTGGTCGCTAAGTGTTTAGTTAACGTAGTTTTGAAATCCAAAGAAAAATACTAAGAATTGATTTTTTGGTCACAGGGGCACTTTCACCCCGAAAGTCGAGATTTGAATCGGGTACAACAATGAGTTAGCCGAATCGGTCTATTGCTTTTCGTGGCCGAAACGTTGACGGGCTGTTTATCAATCTATGAATATAAAGAAATCTAAGAAGATTGTTTCAAAATGGAAAGACAAAGAAGTAAGTAAACTTTGACCCATTCCTCTACTTTGACATTAATCATACTGAAGATAAGATGTAGACATGTCGAGGAGAAAGTGATTACTCTAAGCAAACGAGTTTAGGTTTACTTTAAGTTCTTACCAGATAATCATCAGCACAGGGAAAATAAACGCTGCTGTGCTTATATAGTTTATTATCTCTTGAATCCAAGCTGGCCAAGTATTAATCTCGTCACTTAAAACCCCAAGAATTCTTTTTGAATCGACACAGTCCACATTACTACGGAAAAAATACACCACGTAAGTTTGTTGCACAAAAACGTAACCCAAGCTTGATGACTAAAAATAACAGACTCACCAAAGGGAGAGTTTTCGGTTGATTTTCTCTCCAGTAGACGTTCAAATCAGATTTCTTAACAATTTAGATCATTATTCCTCTTATTAAAGTGACTTGAAATGGAAAAACAAATGTATGCAGCCTTGTTTGCCAAGCCGGTAAATACACCTGCCCTGGAGCAAGTTACCCATGAAAACGGCTGCTATCAAGGCCCGAAAACAGAAGACGTGGAGGCCACTTTATTATAATGTAGTTACAGGGCTAAAAACTTAATCATGTTTAGCCAAGAAAAAAGAGCATTGGGGTCACTGTTCCTCTATTAATTTATCGAGAAATATCTTTATTAATTAGTACAATGCTAACCAGCTTACCTGAACGGACCTTGGCATGAAGGCCTCACCCTGAAATTTAAAACGAAAAGCCAGTGAAACAGAAAGGCAAGCACAATTGTACACTGCTTGCGTAGGTGGTAAGAACAGGTCTGGAGCCATCATTATTTACTTCTTACGTTAAAAGCTAAAAGATGGTAGTGCGAATAGACCAATTTCGATATATTAAAATTCAGTCCAAAACAAAAGGCATCATCTCGAGGCTCTGGGGAATATACTCATACAAATCCTTATATTTATTCCCCAGAGCCTCGAGATGACGTCTTTTGTTTAGGATATCGAACTTGGTCTATTTTTATGTCGTCCGCACAGTAACCTGGCTCATATGAAAGTGAGGCTGCTTTGAACGACGTGGAAAATGCATTAAGGACGGTGCCTACTAATTCAAAG
>NC_090890.1:7766468-7773968 GCF_036669925.1 Montipora capricornis
ATAGGGCTTGCGGGAATATTTTATCATTGGGTTAGAATGAGTGTAAGCAAGTAACATGCAGTTGCAAAAAAAAGAATGGAAGCTAGAAAAAAGTGCTAAGCCTGCATGATCCACTCAAGAACATTATCATACTGTCATGCCCCTGCAAGCGAAGAACAGCCTCGTGTTTGCATTTACGCCAGTTAAACCGAAAATGGAACGAATGTGCAAGAAAATGGCTTTTCGTTTTCTTTTTTTTTTTTTTTTGCCAGTAGTGCCCTATAATATAGCGCTAGCATTCAGATTTCCATCCGTACTATTGCGCAAACAACTCAATGAGCAAATGAGGAAACATTCGATGAGGAAGCAAAAGGGAATATTTTTGCTTTTTAAGTAAACTTTGCTTAACCAAAGATTTCACGCAAACGGGGAAACATTTCGGCATATACAGTTATGATGAGAGCACTGCATGCAACTCGCTTCTATGTCTGCTTCAACATATATTCCAAGAACCTATTACTCTTGTTCGTGCAAGTTCAAGGGAAACCAGCAAACCAACACAAAAGACTTCACACCAAGCTTCCTTACCGTTGCCTGGTTTTAGAACTGATTCACAAATATAACTAACCAAGAGAAAATGAGGGGACAGAGAAGGAGGCTCCCGGTCCAGTCCTTGGGATATGTCATGTCCACGAAAGTTATTTTTAGACTAGCGGAAGTCTTCCGAGACGTCCGCATGCAGGCCAACCTCGGTCCGATGTTTGAAAGAAAATATATATTCATCAGCCTTCCACGTGCGCCATCATTTTCTCTTTTCACTAAGAACCTGAGAGCGAAGCAAGACTGCATGCGGACGTCTCGGAAGACAGACTTCCCTTAAAACAAAGACTTCCGCTCGTCTAAAAATAACTTTCGTGGACATAACATATCCCGGCCAACGCCTTGAGCCTCCCTCTCTGTCCCCTCATTTTCTCTTGAACTAACGAAATACCTTTTCAACATAGAACACGATAAAAAGCTTGACCACGGCCATGGCTGGCATAAGCGGACTGAAAAATGTTCCAATCCTACGAGAGCAAAAAAAATACTGTCAATAAGAGTCCAAGTGCGATGTTTTTATGCCGGTAATTTTCTTTTACTGGGCATCTGATGGGCACATTGATATCACAAAGAATTCGCAAAACAACAACGTATGAAAATGTATGACCCCGTCGTTTTCTAGCACAACTTTTGGAACGTTCACGCAAAGTACAAATCGAGTTTTACGATAGTCGCATCATAATATTGCCCGTGTTGTAGGGCGTGAATTATAAAAAGGAATAATCGCGAAATACTGTTGATAGCACTTAGTTATGTAATTCGGAATCAGCATTTTGGTTATCGTTGTTTTCAAACAACTAGCACACTATATATACGGCCAAAAATCTTCCCGGGCGAGACTCCATATTTAAGACTCCAAGTACTTTTGGTTTCGTGGTTCGTTTTAAGATTTTCAACGCCTTGAGGTCGAATTTTCAGGTTGAACGAAAAATGCTGATGACTTGTGTCGTTATCATGTCCTACCATATACGAAAACCAGTAAAATACAAACTCATATGAGCTTGCTGCAGGAGGAACCACTTGTGTGCCAATGAATAAATGACGCTCATTTAGACGTGGCAAGAAACGATCGGCTAGACACTTTTTTTCATGTGCATTGATTGCTTAACGAAAATTCGATTGCACCAATCAAAAGTTACAATTGATTCTTTGAGCCATTCAGTAGAAAAGTTTTTTTTTCATCCAATCAGAGGCCGAGATTGCCAGCCAATGAGAAGCCAAGCTCAGGTCTGAAATGAATGTATGTTGTATTATTGCAAAACAACCGTTCATAAAGGTTTAGTACTGTTCGTAGAGTGAAGATAATTTTAATCGCATGTAAGAAATATATTGCAAACTGTAAGTTATTGTGAGCAACGTATTGTAATTTGTAAATAACTCTCTTTTGGAAACAAAAGACGAGACAAAAGTGTCAAACTCACCAAATTAAGCATTCCCCATAAACTAATGTCAAAACATGCTTTGGGATATCAAATTCTGGAAGTCCAATAGGTAATTTCTTGAAACAAGCTGTGTGCTTGTACAACAGCCTGTTGAGTGCAAGCAACCAAAAACAAGATTAGCAAACGATAGGCACGAGCAAATGGATATGAAACACACACTCTTTTAAGTCAATCAAAACTGAGTACTTTTTTCATGTATAGTGTTAATTAAGTTAAAGGATTCTCACTCATAAGCCGTGAGTGAGCAGAATTCGTTGAGCGACTTAGACTAGGTTTAAACTGGAGGAAATTCTTCCGGATTCGTGACAAATCCGGAACGTTTTAGTACCGGATTGGTTTCGCTGTTTACACACAAGAGGACAAATCCGAAGTAAAAACTCCACGGTTTGGTCATGTCTCCGAAGATTTTGAATCCGGAGTTCAAAGAGGAAACTTTGAACCCGAAAGCTTTTGAATCCGAAGAGTTTTGTCGTGTAAACGATTTTCTCTCGATTCCGGATATTTTTCCGCCTGCGATCTTTTGAGTTTGCGTCGAATGACGAAGCAACACTGAGCTTGGTAACCATTCCATCACGAATGTTCCCGGAGTTGTAGTTGTGTGTAAACGGTCAGGAATCCGAATATCCTTTCCGTGTAAACGCCTACGAATCCGAATACTCTAAAATTGATGAATCCGGTAACATTTACGAATCCGGAAAATCTCCTCTGGTGTAAACCTAGTCTTAAAAATGACACGTGTTTTCACGGGTAAGATTAAACGAGGAGAGCACGTGCCAATACAATAATAAAAGTAATAAAAATAGCGCGCCTGCTGTATTTCCGATTTGAATAACCGCAAGCGACTCTTCATTGGCCGAAAGCAATTGCCAACTCGCTTAAGCTACCTTGGTTTGGTGGCTTAAATTTAATGAGAATTCCATCGAAGTTTGCCGACTCGCTTAACTTTAAGCGAGTTGGAAAAGCAACTGTTTTCACGCGATTTCCGGTTGTAATTCGCTAAGCGACCTTAAAAACTGCTGGTGAAAACACGGCCATTATCAAACGTTAGACTGACATTTCACGTGCCAGTTTTTTTTTTTTTTTTTTTTTTCAGTTTTTCACTAATTACCGCAGCACTTATGCGCACGCGCAAATAATTGAAACTCACTTCCAGACTGTGGTCACCACAAGTGCTACAACAACTTGTAAGAAGAAATCGATCCAAATCAACATGTACATTTGAGAGGCAATCTGGTTCTCCCAGTTCTGAAATAAGACAAAAATAAACTTGCGTTCACGTTAAATGATGATTAGGATTTTAGTGCACCAATTTTATGCCCAAATATGAACAAAATAAGATCGAAGCTGCACGGGCGGGAAAATGCACGAGCCACGTTACATCCAAATAAGAAGATTTTAAAACTTAAAAAACCCCAGCTCTCAACCAGAGTTAAACGCTCCAAGGTCATGAGCTTCTGATTTTAATTAATTTTTCTTACTTTTTTTGTAAGTATTTATTTATTATATGGCTCTTGTTTCTGGCCGATGTAACGCGCGCTTTGATTGGCTAAGAGAAGCTAAGCCCGAAGACATTATTCTCTCGTAATGCCCACGGGCCGATTATGGATTATGCAAATTAGCTTTTTCCTTTTTTAGAACCGTTCTGTTGGCCATATAGACCGAATGCATAAATCGCGGCCAAAAAAATATTCTTTTGTTTATGTGCTAATTAGACACTCACTAGCCTCGTAGGCATGTACAAAATACAAAAGAAATGTTGCTTGAGGACGAGGCTAGTGAGTCTAATTAGCTCATAAACAAAAGAATATTTTTTTGGCCTCCATTTATGCATTCGGTCTATGATAAACAACTTCATAACCTCGACCGTTCGGCTCGCTATCGCTCGGTCAATAGACCTAATCGGCTAACTCAATGTTGTACCCAATTCAAACCCTTTGGGAATAAAACGTTTTGTTCTAGGTATTTCCATATCATTTAAATATGAATGCGACATTATCATGCAAATACAATACACAAAGAATCTTAATCCCGGAGGATTTGAATTGGGTACAACATTGAGTTAGCCGATTAGGTCTATACGGCAAGGCCTCAGCTTGAGATTTTGCTGTAACGAACTCGCTCTCGGTTATTAAGTAGTTAGTAATAAGAGTACGAATAAAGGTTTTTGTTGTTGTTGTTGTTGGTTAACTGACAGACTAACAATGACGACGAGGGGTTCGGAATGGAAAGCGTGCATCAACATTGCAGGGATAAAATTGGCATGAACTGTGTGGGTGTATGAGGAGAAAATTTAAAACGCTTCGTCACGTTCTCACGTCCTCTACACAACCTGAAATTTGGTCAGTTCACTTCAGGACGAGGACGGCAACGAAATATACCAAAATGAAAAACGGACGTTCAGAGCTTTTGTTTTTGCTCATTAAGGCCCGTTTACACGGTACGATTGTCGGCCGGTTTTGTCGGGCGGATAAATCGTACCGTGTAAATTGGGTAAAACTTGTAATTTTTCATCAAAAGTTTTTCCCGTTGTCCTTTTAGTCTCCGCCATTTTGAAAGCTTTTTAAGCATTTATGCGCATTACCCACTCGTGTGCACTTTGATTGACATGGCGGTCTCTCTCGGAGTGTCGGCCCGACTTCAAAAAATTTGTCGAATCGGTCGTTAATCGACTGTCAAAATACACCCGAGATTTACGCTCCGATGTCCCCCGGGAGGGGGGGGGGAGGGTACTTGGGTCACTTTTCGCTGGGTATGTGCCGCTGGCCTCTCAAAACCCCTAACCCTTTATAGTCAATGGCCAATTATTGACCTCATCTTAGTCACTTTTTTTTCTTTAGGGTAAATGCAATTTTAGCGACCCCAACTTAGTCACTTTCTGTTTATGCATAAACCTTACATAAAGTATTTTAATTGTAATTTCAAAACAGAATGTAATGCGACTAGTAAGTATTAAATCAACAGCGCTGCAGTTATTTCTGTAAGAGCTTTTACCTTTTTTACCGCGAATCTTTCCATTTTTAAATCCCACTAGCTAGAATTTTCTTACCCCCAAAATTCCGACAATTTGCGACCCCATTCTAGAACCTCTGTCAGGAAAATGCAACCCCATTATAGTCAATTCAGTTGTGAAAATGCGACCCCATCCAGCGGCACATCTCCATTAGCCCACTAATAGGAAGTACCCCCCCCCCCCCCCACCCGCCGGGCTCCAACGCCGTCGGGCCAAGAAATCGTACCGTGTAAAGCCTGGTTTACACTGCGACATATGCATAAATATAAGCATAAGCATAAGCATAAGCATAACGAAGTTCACTCATGTTGCATAAAGATAAGAGAAGTGACATACGCAAGCGCAGTTTGCTTCGGAAAAAATTCGCTGGAGAATGGGACGAGCAACGTTTCCAAAATGACGGACGAAGAAGAAATTCTCCTCCTACTATTACTCCTTCTGCTTTATTGAAGAAGACGACGGCGACAAGAAAGAGAACGAAAAAGCAGACTGAAGAGGTCCTGTTGGGTATTTTCTAAGGGATATTTTCCGAAAGACGAAAGAACGAGGAGACTCGGGAACTGGAACCAGCGGACTGAGAAGTTTATTTCTGGCGATTTGTCACAAAGACAGGGATAATTGCGAACCGCCCCAGCAAGTTTCTTGTAAAAAAAAAAAAAGCAGTACCTTCGGACGCCATCTTAGGCACTATTAACTTGAATATCCGTTGGCATAAAAACATCTGACACCTCGGTCTCATGCTTATGTTTATGTTGCCCCCGGTTTACACAGTTATAAACGTCACACAAGCATTAGCATAAGAAAATGGAAACGATTCCTTTTTCTTATGCTTGTGTTTGTCACTCCCAGTTTACACAGCTTTTGCTTATGTTTATGCTTATGCTTATGTCACAGTGTAAACCAGGCTTAAACCGGCCTTTAGAGCTAGTGTTTTGTGGAATTCTCGTAGCAGTCCTTGTCGTCTTTGCGTAGCGCTTCCTAATATTCAAACTGCCAACTACTGAAATGAAAGAGCTTTTCGTTTCAGCAGGCAACAATGCTCATGAGGAAAGAACAATAATGATAGCTGAGGTAGACAATATCTGGGCTATTTTAAAACTAACCACTGTGAGGACTACGTTGAAGAGACAACATCAGAGAACTTAATTTAGGGGAGAGAAATAATTCAAATTTATCCTCAAGTGTTCACGTTGTTGTTTTGTTGATGACGGCAAAGAAAAAGCACGCGCGTGTTTTAGACACGGACGGCAACCGAAGTGACCTTTCTTCCCTTTTAACCTGTTTTCATAAAACCACATTTACATTGCTAAGTATCTTTTCTCCATTAGCGATGATTAGTATAAAAATTTGGGAGACACCGCTGTTCTGGCACGCGAAATTTTCTCTTCCGGTTGCCGTCCTCCTCTCAAAAACGTGCGTGCTTAAGGGCCCACTGACGGATTTTTCGCGCGTTGCTAAGGACGTGAAATGTGACTTCCGGTGACTGACGTCATCATATCGTGAGCTGACCAGAAAACAAACCCACTCACAAGCAAAAATCACCGCACGAACAGTTGTTTCCATCGAAGGTTTTTCTCGCGCTCTCTATCTCAGATCAATTGCGCATAAGCAAATGAACTGACTTCCGGTTTGAAAAACGCTAAATTTCCGGCGGTCTTTAAATTGAATAATTCTATTTTTTTTTCCATACAGTACGTTTCACCCTAAAATTCAGAATATAGCTAAGCAATGGTTTTTTCAAATCAGCCTTTTTGAAAATGTTATGGGTATTTCAGTATCGTTTATCTCTTTAAAAAGAACATTTTTCAAAATAAAAAGAAAACCATGCTTGGCTGGATGCAAAAACGAATACAAATTATCAAACCACTGATTAAATACCCAAATTAAGTAGCACGTAGACAAATTTAGAGTTTTCTTTTATTGGTCACGTGACCATGGGCGTGGCATGATGACGTCGTATTTAGGGTCATTGGTTTGCAAAAGTTGGAAACTGTCCAAAATAATGCCAAATTCTCTCAAATTACTTAACCATTACAGCCTTAGCAACGCACCCCAAAAAAACACATCAGTGGGCCCTTAAGCTCTCTAATGACGACCACCACCACCGCTCAATAACGCTACTTTAGTGTGGCTCTTCTGCAGCCATTGCTACAATACCACTGTCAATGAGCAATAATATGAAACAATAATATTTTACCTGCTGGCAACAGTTCTCTGGGTTATCATTGCATCTGCTTTCCACTTCTACATAAAGTGTTATCATCAAGACAGCTATTGAGGCTAGCTTCAACAGCACAGTCCTGCATGAAAAAAATTATAAGAACACAATCAATCAATATTACGTAAAAGAAAGAAAGTGAAAGCAAGACAATAGTTGTCTGGTGTAGAGTAGCTGTTCTGTCTTGTGTGTGTTATTAAATACATGTAGAAGTTTGATACATACGTACACTTCTCAGTACTTAGCCACGG